>NC_133134.1:62161004-62261761 GCF_048418815.1 Hemitrygon akajei | reverse complement strand
AGAGACAAAGGAGAAAGTGTGGGATGTAGCAACGAAAGGTCAGGAGGTTTGAGAAACTAATGGCCCAGGCTGTGTAGTGTGGATCTGAAGGACAAAGGGCTGGAGTACAGGAGATGTAAAAAAATGAAGCATAGAGAGAGAGAGAGAGAAGGAACATACTTCAACTGACGTGGATGAATGATGAGCTATTGAGGGAGAGCAGAGTGAGTTCTGAGTGAGTGAACTCAGCAGAGATCAGAGTGAGTTCTGAGTCTGTTTTGAGTGAGTGAACTGAGCAGAGAGTGGAGTGAGTTCTGAGTGAGTTTTGAGTGAGTGAACTGAGCAGAGAGTGGAGTGAGTTCTGAGTGAGTTTTGAGTGAGTGAACTGAGCAGAGAGTGGAGTGAGTTCCGAGTGAGTGAACTGAGCAGAGAGTGGAGTGAGTTCTGAGTGAGTGAACTAAGCAGAGAGTGGAGTGAGTTCCGAGTGAGTGAACTGAGCAGAGAGTGGAGTGAGTTCCGAGTTAGTGAACTGAGCAGAGAGTGGAGTGAGTTCTAAGTGAGTTCTGAGTGAGTTCTGAGTGAGTGAACTGAGCAGAGAGTGGAGTGAGTTCCGAGTGAGTGAACTGTGCAGAGAGCAGAGTGAGTTCCGAGTGAGTGAACTGAGCAGAGACTGGAGTGAGTTCTGAGTGAGTGTACTGAGCAGAGAGTGGAGTGAGTTCCGAGTGAGTTCTGAGTGAGTGAACTGAGCAGAGAGTGGAGTGAGTTCCGAGTGAGTGAACTGTGCAGAGAGCAGAGTGAGTTCCGAGTGAGTGAACTGAGCAGAGACTGGAGTGAGTTCTGAGTGAGTGAACTGCGCAGAGAGCAGAGTGAGTTCTGAGTGAGTGAACTGAGCAGAGAGTGGAGTGAGTTCCGAGTGAGTTCTGAGTGAGTGAACTGTGCAGAGAGCAGAGTGAGTTCCGAGTGAGTGAACTGAGCAGAGACTGGACCGATTTCCGAGTGAGTGAACTGAGCAGAGAGTGGAGTGAGTTCTGAGTGAGTGAACTGAGCAGAGAGTGGAGTGAGTTCCGAGTCAGTGAACAGCGCAGAGAGCAGAGTGAGTTCTGAGTGAGTTCCGAGTGAGTGAACTGAGCAGAGAGTGGAGTGAGTTCTGAGTGAGTGAACTGAGCAGAGAGTGGAGTGAGTGCCGAGTGAGTGAACTGAGCAGAGAGTGGAGTGAGTTTGAGTTAGTGAACTGAGCAGAGAGTGGAGTGAGTTCTGAGTGAGTGAACTGAGCAGAGAGTGGAGTGAGATCCGAGTGAGTTCTGAGTGAGTGAACTGCGCACAGAGCAGAGTGAGTTCTGAGTGAGTGAACTGAGCAGAGAGTGGAGTGAGTTCCGAGTGAGTTCTGAGTGAGTGAACTGCGCAGAGAGCAGAGTGAGTTCTGAGTGAGTGAACTGAGCAGAGAGTGGAGTGAGTTCGGAGTGAGTTCTGAGTGAGTGAACTGTGCAGAGAGCAGAGTGAGTTCCGAGTGAGTAAACTGAGCAGAGACTGGAGTGAGTTCCGAGTGAGTGAACTGAGCAGAGAGTGGAGTGAGTTCTGAGTGAGTGAACTGAGCAGAGAGTGGAGTGAGTTCCAAGTCAGTGAACAGCGCAGAGAGCAGAGTGAGTTCTGAGTGAGTTCCGAGTGAGTGAACTGAGCAGAGACTGGAGTGAGTTCTGAGTGAGTGAACTGAGCAGAGAGCGGAGTGGGTTCCGAGTGAGTGTACTGAGCAGAGAGTGGAGTGAGTTTTGAGTGAGTGAACACAGCAGAGAGCGGAGTGTGTTCCGAGTGAGTGAACTGAGCAGAGAGTGGAGTGAGTTCCGAGTGAGTGAACTGAGCAGAGAGTGGAGTGAGTTCTGAGTGAGTGAACTGAGCAGAGAGCGGAGTGATTTCCGAGTGAGTTCCGAGTGAGTGAACTGAGCAGAGAGTGGAGTGAGTTCCGAGTGAGTGAATTCAGCAGAGAGTGGAGTGTGTTCTGAGTGAGTTCTGAGTGAGTGAACGGCGCAGAGAGCAGAGTGAGTTCTGAGTAAGTTCCGAGTGATTTCCGAGTGAGTGAACTGAACAGACAGTGTAGTGAGTTCCGAGTGAGTTAACTGAACAGAGAGTGGAGTGAGTTCCGAGTGAGTGAACTGCGCAGAGAGTGGAGTGAGTTCTGAGTGAGTGAACTGAGCAGAGAGTGCAGTGAGTTCCGAGTGAGTGAACTGAGCAGAGAGTGGAGTGAGTTCTGAGTGAGTGAACTGAGCAGTGAGTGGAGTGAGTTCCGAGTGAGTGAACTGAGCAGAGAGTGGTGTGAGTTCTGAGTGAGTTCTGATTGAGTGAACAGCGCAGAGAGCAGAGTGAGTTCTGAGTAAGTTCCGAGTGATTTCCGAGTGAGTGAACTGAACAGAGAGTGTAGTGAGTTCCGAGTGAGTTAACTGAACAGAGAGTGGAGTGAGTTCCGAGTGAGTGAACAGCGCAGAGAGCAGAGTGAGTTGTGAGTGAGTGAACTGCGCAGAGAGTGGAGTGAGTTCTGAGTGAGTGAACTGAGCAGAGAGCGGAGTGAGTTCTGAGTGAGTTCCGAGTGAGTTTCGAGTGAGTGAACTGAGAAGAGAGTGGAGTGAGTTCTGAGTGAGTGAACTGAGCAGAGAGTGGAGTGTGTTCCGAGTGAGGGAACTGAGCAGAGAGTGGAGTGAGTTCTGAGTGAGTGAACTGAGCAGAGAGTGGAGTGAGTTCCGAGTGAGTGAACTGAGCAGAGAGTAGAGTGAGTTCTGAGTGAGTTCCGAGTGAGTGAACTGAGCAGAGAGTGGAGTGAGTTCCGAGTGAGTGTACTGAACAGAGAGTGGAGTGAGTTTTGAGTGAGTGAACTGATCAGAGAGTGGAGTGAGTTCTCAGTGAGTGAACTGAGCATAGAGTGGAGTGAGTTTTGAGTGAGTGAACTGAGCAGAGAGCGGAGTGAGTTCCGAGTGAGTGAACTGAGCAGAGAGTGGAGTGAGTTCTGTGTGTGTTTTGAGTGAGTCAACTGAGAAGTGAGCGGAGTGAGTTCTGAGTGTGTTTTGAGTGAGTGAACTGAGCAGAGGAGTGGAGTGAGTTCAGAGTGAGTGAACTGAGCTGAGCGCTGAGTGAGTTCCAAGCGTGTTTTAAGTGAGTGAACTGTGCAGAGAGTGGAGTGAGATCCGAGTGTGTTTTGTGTGAGTTCTGAGTGAGTTTTGAGTGAGTGAACTCAGCAGAGAGGGAAGTGTGTTCCGAGTGAGTTCTGAGTGAGTGAACTGAGCAGAGAGCGGAGTGAGATCCGAGTGAGTTCCGAGTGAGTGAACTGAGCAGAGATTGGAGTGAGTTCTGAGTGAGTGAACTTAGGTGAGAGCAGAGTGATTTCCGAGTGAGTGAACTGAGCAGAGAGTGGAGTGAGTTCTGAGTGAGTGAACTGAGCAGAGAGTGCAGTGAGTTCCGAGTGAGTGAACTGAGCAGAGAGTGGAGTGAGTTCTGAGTGAGTGAACTGAGCAGTGAGTGGAGTGAGTTCCGAGTGAGTGAACTGAGCAGAGTGTGGAGTGAGTTCTGAGTGAGTACTGAGTGAGTTCTGATTGAGTGAACGGCGCAGAGAGCAGAGTGAGTACTGAGTGAGTTCCGTGTCATTTCCGAGTGAGTGAACTGAGCAGAGAGTGGAGTGAGTTCCGAGTGAGTGAACTGAGCAGAGAGTGGAGTGAGTTCAGAGTGAGTGAACTGCACAGAGACTGAAGTGAGTTCTGAGTGAGTGAACTGAGCAGAGAGTGGAGTGAGTTCTCAGTGAGTGAACTGAGCAGAGAGTGGAGTGAGTTCCGAGTGCGTGAACTCAGCAGAGAGGGAAGTGTGTTCCAAGTGAGTGAACTGAGCTGAGCGCTGAGTGAGACCTGTGTGTGTTTTGAGTGAGTGAACTGAGCAGAGAGTGGAGTGAGTTCCGAGTGAGTTTTGAGTGAGTTCTGAGTGAGTGAACTCAGCAGAGAGGGAAGTGTGTTCCGAGTGAGTTCTGAGTGAGTGAACTGAGCAGAGAGCTGAGTGTGTTCTGAGTGAGTGAACTGAGCAGAGAGCGGAGTGAGTTCCGAGTGAGTGTACTGAGCAGAGAGTGGAGTGAGTTTTGAGTGAGTGAACTCAGCAGAGAGCGGAGTGTGTTCCGAGTGAGTGAACTGAGCAGAGAGTGGAGTGAGTTTTGAGTGAGTGAACTCAGCAGAGAGCGGAGTGTGTTCCGAGTGAGTGAACTGAGCAGAGAGTGGAGTGAGTTCTGAGTGAGTGAACTGAGCAGAGAGTGGAGTGAGTTCTGAGTGAGTGAACTGAGCAGAGAGCGGAGTGATTTCCGAGTGAGTTCCGAGTGAGTGAACTGAGCAGAGAGTGGAGTGAGTTCCGAGTGAGTGAACTGAGCAGAGAGTGGAGTGCGTTCTGAGTGAGTGAACTGAGCAGTGAGTGGAGTGAGTTCCGAGTGAGTGAACTGAACAGAGAGTGGTGTGAGTTCAGAGTGAGTGAACTGCACAGAGAGCAGAGTGAGTTCTGAGTGAGTGAACTGAGCAGAGACTGAAGTGAGTTCTGAGTGAGTGAACTGAGCAGAGAGTGGAGTGAGTTCTGAGTGAGTGAACTGAGCAGAGAGTGGAGTGTGTTCCAAGTGAGTGAACTGAGCAGAGAGTGGAGTGAGTTCCGAGTGCGTGAACTGAGCAAAAACTGAAGTGAGTTCTGAGTGAGTGAACTCAGCAGAGAGAGAAGTGTGTTCCGAGTGAGTTCTGAGTGAGTGAACTGAGCAGAGAGCTGAGTGATTTCTGAGTGAGTGAACTGCGCAGAGAGCAGAGTGAGTTGAGAGTGAGTTCCGAATGAGTGAACTGAGCAGGGAGTGGAGTGTGTTCAGAGTGAGTGAACTGAGCAGAAAGTGGAGTTCTGAGTGAGTGAACTGAGCAGAGAGTGGAGTGAGTTCCGAGTGAGTGAACTGAGCAGAGAGTAGAGTGAGTTCTGAGTGAGTTCCGAGTGAGTGAACTGAGCAGAGAGTGGAATGAGTTCCGAGTGAGTGAACTGAACAGAGAGTGGAGTGAGTTCTCAGTGAGTGAACCGGGCAGAGAGTGGAGTGAGTTCTGAGTGAGTGAACTGAGCAGAGAGTGGAGTGAGTTCTGAGTGAGTGAACTGAGAAGAGAGTGGATTGAGTTCTAAGTGAGTGAACTGAGCAGAGAGTGGAGTGTGTTCCGAGTGAGTGAACTGAGCAGAGAGTGGAGTGAGTTCCGAGTGAGTGAACTGTGCAGAGAGCAGAGTGAGTTCCGAGTGAGTGAACTGAGCAGAGACTGGAGTGAGTTCTGAGTGAGTGAACTGAGCAGAGAGTGGAATGAGTTCCGAGTGAGTGAACTGCGCAGAGAGCAGAGTGAGTTCTGAGTGAGTGAACTGAGCAGAGAGTGGAGTGAGTTAAGAGTGAGTTCTGAGTGAGTGAACTGTGCAGAGAGCAGAGTGAGTTCCGAGTGAGTGAACTGAGCAGAGACTGGAGTGATTTCCGAGTGAGTGAACTGAGCAGAGAGTGGAGTGAGTTCTGAGTGAGTGAACTGAGCAGAGAGTGGAGTGAGTGCCGAGTGAGTGAACTGAGCAGAGAGTGGAGTGAGTTTGAGTTAGTGAACTGAGCAGAGAGTGGAGTGAGTTCTGAGTGAGTGAACTGAGCAGAGAGTGGAGTGAGATCCGAGTGAGTTCTGAGTGAGTGAACTGCGCACAGAGCAGAGTGAGTTATGAGTGAGTGAACTGAACATAGAGTGGAGTGAGTTCCGAGTGAGTTCTGAGTGAGTGAACTGCGCAGAGAGCAGAGTGAGTTCTGAGTGAGTGAACTGAGCAGAGAGTGGAGTGAGTTCCGAGTGAGTTCTGAGTGAGTGAACTGTGCAGAGAGCAGAGTGAGTTCCGAGTGAGTAAACTGAGCAGAGACTGGAGTGAGTTCCGAGTGAGTGAACTGAGCAGAGAGTGGAGTGAGTTCTGAGTGAGTGAACTGAGCAGAGAGTGGAGTGAGTTCCAAGTCAGTGAACAGCGCAGAGAGCAGAGTGAGTTCTGAGTGAGTTCCGAGTGAGTGAACTGAGCAGAGACTGGAGTGAGTTCTGAGTGAGTGAACTGAGCAGAGAGCGGAGTGGGTTCTGAGTGAGTGTACTGAGCAGAGAGTGGAGTGAGTTTTGAGTGAGTGAACACAGCAGAGAGCGGAGTGTGTTCCGAGTGAGTGAACTGAGCAGAGAGTGGAGTGAGTTCCGAGTGAGTGAACTGAGCAGAGAGTGGAGTGAGTTCTGAGTGAGTAAACTGAGCAGAGAGCGGAGTGATTTCCGAGTGAGTTCCGAGTGAGTGAACTGAGCAGAGAGTGGAGTGAGTTCCGAGTGAGTGAATTGAGCAGAGAGTGGAGTGTGTTCTGAGTGAGTTCTGAGTGAGTGAACGGCGCAGAGAGCAGAGTGAGTTCTGAGTAAGTTCCGAGTGATTTCCGAGTGAGTGAACTGAACAGACAGTGTAGTGAGTTCCGAGTGAGTTAACTGAACAGAGAGTGGAGTGAGTTCCGAGTGTGTGAACTGCGCAGAGAGTGGAGTGAGTTCTGAGTGAGTGAACTGCGCAGAGAGTGGAGTGAGTTCTGAGTGAGTGAACTGAGCAGAGAGCGGAGTGAGTTCTGAGTGAGTTCCGAGTGAGTTCCAAGTGAGTGAACTGAGCAGAGAGTAGAGTGAGTTCTGAGTGAGTTCCGAGTAAGTGAACTGAGCAGAGAGCGGAGTGAGTTCTGAGTGAGTGATCTGAGCAGAGAGTGGAGTGAGTTCTGAGTGTGTTTTGAGTGAGTGAACTGAGCAGAGAGTGGAGTGAGTTCTGAGTGAGTGAACTGAGCTGAGCGCTGAGTGAGTTCCAAGCGTGATTTAAGTGAGTGAACTGTGCAGAGAGTGGAGTGATTTCTGAGTGTGTTTTGTGTGAGTTCTGAGTGAGTTTTGAGTGAGTGAACTCAGCAGAGAGGGAAGTGTGTTCCGAGTGAGTTCTGAGTGAGTGAACTGAGCAGAGAGCGGAGTGAGATCCGAGTGAGTTCCGAGTGAGTGAACTGAGCAGAGAGTGGAGTGAGTTCCGAGTGAGTGAACTGAGCAGAGATTGGAGTGAGTTCTGAGTGAGTGAACTGAGGTGAGAGCGGAGTGATTTCCGAGTGAGTGAACTGAGCAGAGAGTGGAGTGACTTCTGAGTGAGTGAACTGAGCAGAGAGTGGAGTGAGTTCTGAGTGAGTGAACTGAGCAGAGAGTGGAGTGAGTTCTGAGTGAGTGAACTGAGCAGAGAGTGCAGTGAGTTCCGAGTGAGTGAACTGAGCAGAGAGTGGAGTGAGTTCTGAGTGAGTGAACTGAGCAGTGAGTGGAGTGAGTTCCGAGTGAGTGAACTGAGCAGAGAGTGGTGTGAGTTCTGAGTGAGTTCTGATTGAGTGAACAGCGCAGAGAGCAGAGTGAGTTCTGAGTGAGTTCCGTGTCATTTCCGTGTGAGTGAACTGAGCAGAGAGTGGAGTGAGTTCCGAGTGAGTGAACTGAACAGAGAGTGTAGTGAGTTCTGAGTGAGTGAACTGAGCAGAGAGTGGAGTGAGTTCTGAGTGAGTGAACTGAGCAGAGAGAGGAGTGAGTTCCAAGTGAGTGAACTGAGCAGAGAGTGGAGTGAGTTCTCAGTGAGTGAACTGAGCAGAGTGTGGAGTGATTTCCGAGTGCGTGAACTCAGCAGAGAGGGAAGTGTGTTCCAAGTGAGTGAACTGAGCAGAGAAAGGAGTGAGTTCTGAGTGAGTGAACTGAGCTGAGCGCTGAGTGAGTTCTGTTTGTGTTTTGAGTGAGTGAACTGAGCAGAGAGTGGAGTGAGTTCCGAGTGAGTTTTGTGTGACTCCTGAGTGAGTGAACTCAGCAGAGAGGGAAGTGTGTTCCGAGTGAGTTCTGAGTGAGTGAACTGAGCAGAGAGCTGAGTGAGTTCTGAGTGAGTGAACTGAGCAGAGAGCGGAGTGAGTTCCGAGTGAGTGTACTGAGCAGAGAGTGGAGTGAGTTTTGAGTGAGTGAACTCAGCAGAGAGCGGAGTGTGTTCCGAGTGAGTGAACTGAGCAGAGAGTGGAGTGAGTTCTCAGTGAGTGAACTGATCAGAGAGCGGAGTGATTTCCGAGTGAGTTCCGAGTGAGTGAACTGAGCAGAGAGTGCAGTGAGTTCCGAGTGAGTGAATTGAGCAGAGAGTGGAGTGAGTTCTGAGTGAGTTCTGAGTGAGTGAACGGCGCAGAGAGCAGAGTGAGTTCTGAGTAAGTTCCGAGTGATTTCCGAGTGAGTGAACTGAACAGAGAGTGGAGTGAGTTCCGAGTGAGTGAACTGCGCAGAGAGCAGAGTGAGTTGTGAGTGAGTTCGAGTGAGTGAACTGAGCAGAGAGTGGAGTGAGTTCTGAGTGAGTGAACTGCGCAGAGAGAAGAGTGAGTTCTGAGTGAGTGAACTAAGCAGCGAGCGGAGTGAGTTCTGAGTGAGTTCCTAGTGAGTTTCGAGTGAGTGAACTGAGAAGAGAGTGGAGTGACTTCTGAGTGAGTGAACTGAGCAGAGATTGGAGTGTGTTCCGAGTGAGTGAACTGAACAGAGAGTGGAGTGAGTTCTCAGTGAGTGAACCGGGCAGAGAGTGGAGTGAGTTCTGAGTGAGTGAACTGAGCAGAGAGTGGAGTGAGTTCCGAGTAAGTGAACTGAGCAGAGAGCGGAGTGAGTTCTGAGTGAGTGATCTGAGCAGAGAGTGGAGTGAGTTCTGAGTGTGTTTTGAGTGAGTGAACTGAGCAGAGAGTGGAGTGAGTTCTGAGTGAGTGAACTGAGCTGAGCGCTGAGTGAGTTCCAAGCGTGATTTAAGTGAGTGAACTGTGCAGAGAGTGGAGTGATTTCTGAGTGTGTTTTGTGTGAGTTCTGAGTGAGTTTTGAGTGAGTGAACTCAGCAGAGAGGGAAGTGTGTTCCGAGTGAGTTCTGAGTGAGTGAACTGAGCAGAGAGCGGAGTGAGATCCGAGTGAGTTCCGAGTGAGTGAACTGAGCAGAGAGTGGAGTGAGTTCCGAGTGAGTGAACTGAGCAGAGATTGGAGTGAGTTCTGAGTGAGTGAACTGAGGTGAGAGCGGAGTGATTTCCGAGTGAGTGAACTGAGCAGAGAGTGGAGTGAGTTCTGAGTGAGTGAACTGAGCAGAGAGTGGAGTGAGTTCTGAGTGAGTGAACTGAGCAGAGAGTGGAGTGAGTTCTGAGTGAGTGAACTGAGCAGAGAGTGCAGTGAGTTCCGAGTGAGTGAACTGAGCAGAGAGTGGAGTGAGTTCTGAGTGAGTGAACTGAGCAGTGAGTGGAGTGAGTTCCGAGTGAGTGAACTGAGCAGAGAGTGGTGTGAGTTCTGAGTGAGTTCTGATTGAGTGAACAGCGCAGAGAGCAGAGTGAGTTCTGAGTGAGTTCCGTGTCATTTCCGAGTGAGTGAACTGAGCAGAGAGTGGAGTGAGTTCCGAGTGAGTGAACTGAACAGAGAGTGTAGTGAGTTCTGAGTGAATGAACTGAGCAGAGAGTGGAGTGAGTTCTGAGTGAGTGAACTGAGCAGAGAGAGGAGTGAGTTCCAAGTGAGTGAACTGAGCAGAGAGTGGAGTGAGTTCTCAGTGAGTGAACTGAGCAGAGTGTGGAGTGATTTCCGAGTGCGTGAACTCAGCAGAGAGGGAAGTGTGTTCCAAGTGAGTGAACTGAGCAGAGAAAGGAGTGAGTTCTGAGTGAGTGAACTGAGCTGAGCGCTGAGTGAGTTCTGTTTGTGTTTTGAGTGAGTGAACTGAGCAGAGAGTGGAGTGAGTTCCGAGTGAGTTTTGTGTGACTCCTGAGTGAGTGAACTCAGCAGAGAGGGAAGTGTGTTCCGAGTGAGTTCTGAGTGAGTGAACTGAGCAGAGAGCTGAGTGAGTTCTGAGTGAGTGAACTGAGCAGAGAGCGGAGTGTGTTCCGAGTGAGTGAACTGAGCAGAGAGTGGAGTGAGTTCTCAGTGAGTGAACTGATCAGAGAGCGGAGTGATTTCCGAGTGAGTTCCGAGTGAGTGAACTGAGCAGAGAGTGCAGTGAGTTCCGAGTGAGTGAATTGAGCAGAGAGTGGAGTGAGTTCTGAGTGAGTTCTGAGTGAGTGAACGGCGCAGAGAGCAGAGTGAGTTCTGAGTAAGTTCCGAGTGATTTCCGAGTGAGTGAACTGAACAGAGAGTGGAGTGAGTTCCGAGTGAGTGAACTGCGCAGAGAGCAGAGTGAGTTGTGAGTGAGTTCGAGTGAGTGAACTGAGCAGAGAGTGGAGTGAGTTCTGAGTGAGTGAACTGCGCAGAGAGAAGAGTGAGTTCTGAGTGAGTGAACTAAGCAGCGAGCGGAGTGAGTTCTGAGTGAGTTCCTAGTGAGTTTCGAGTGAGTGAACTGAGAAGAGAGTGGAGTGACTTCTGAGTGAGTGAACTGAGCAGAGATTGGAGTGTGTTCCGAGTGAGTGAACTGAACAGAGAGTGGAGTGAGTTCTCAGTGAGTGAACCGGGCAGAGAGTGGAGTGAGTTCTGAGTGAGTGAACTGAGCAGAGAGTGGAGTGAGTTCTGAGTGAGTGAACTGAGAAGAGAGTGGATTGAGTTCTAAGTGAGTGAACTGAGCAGAGAGTGGAGTGTGTTCCGAGTGAGTGAACTGAGCAGAGAGTGGAGTGAGTTCCGAGTGAGTGAACTGTGCAGAGAGCAGAGTGAGTTCCGAGTGAGTGAACTGAGCAGAGAGTGGAGTGAGTTCCGAGTAAGTGAACTGAGCAGAGAGCGGAGTGAGTTCTGAGTGAGTGATCTGAGCAGAGAGTGGAGTGAGTTCTGAGTGTGTTTTGAGTGAGTGAACTGAGCAGAGAGTGGAGTGAGTTCTGAGTGAGTGAACTGAGCTGAGCGCTGAGTGAGTTCCAAGCGTGATTTAAGTGAGTGAACTGTGCAGAGAGTGGAGTGATTTCTGAGTGTGTTTTGTGTGAGTTCTGAGTGAGTTTTGAGAGAGTGAACTCAGCAGAGAGGGAAGTGTGTTCCGAGTGAGTTCTGAGTGAGTGAACTGAGCAGAGAGCGGAGTGAGATCCGAGTGAGTTCCGAGTGAGTGAACTGAGCAGAGAGTGGAGTGAGTTCCGAGTGAGTGAACTGAGCAGAGTTTGGAGTGAGTTCTGAGTGAGTGAACTGAGGTGAGAGCGGAGTGATTTCCGAGTGAGTGAACTGAGCAGAGAGTGGAGTGAGTTCTGAGTGAGTGAACTGAGCAGAGAGTGGAGTGAGTTCTGAGTGAGTGAACTGAGCAGAGAGTGGAGTGAGTTCTGAGTGAGTGAACTGAGCAGAGAGTGCAGTGAGTTCCGAGTGAGTGAACTGAGCAGAGAGTGGAGTGAGTTCTGAGTGAGTGAACTGAGCAGTGAGTGGAGTGAGTTCCGAGTGAGTGAACTGAGCAGAGAGTGGTGTGAGTTCTGAGTGAGTTCTGATTGAGTGAACAGCGCAGAGAGCAGAGTGAGTTCTGAGTGAGTTCCGTGTCATTTCCGAGTGAGTGAACTGAGCAGAGAGTGGAGTGAGTTCCGAGTGAGTGAACTGAACAGAGAGTGTAGTGAGTTCTGAGTGAGTGAACTGAGCAGAGAGTGGAGTGAGTTCTGAGTGAGTGAACTGAGCAGAGAGAGTAGTGAGTTCCAAGTGAGTGAACTGAGCAGAGAGTGGAGTGAGTTCTCAGTGAGTGAACTGAGCAGAGTGTGGAGTGATTTCCGAGTGCGTGAACTCAGCAGAGAGGGAAGTGTGTTCCAAGTGAGTGAACTGAGCAGAGAAAGGAGTGAGTTCTGAGTGAGTGAACTGAGCTGAGCGCTGAGTGAGTTCTGTTTGTGTTTTGAGTGAGTGAACTGAGCAGAGAGTGGAGTGAGTTCCGAGTGAGTTTTGTGTGACTCCTGAGTGAGTGAACTCAGCAGAGAGGGAAGTGTGTTCCGAGTGAGTTCTGAGTGAGTGAACTGAGCAGAGAGCTGAGTGAGTTCTGAGTGAGTGAACTGAGCAGAGAGCGGAGTGTGTTCCGAGTGAGTGAACTGAGCAGAGAGTGGAGTGAGTTCTCAGTGAGTGAACTGATCAGAGAGCGGAGTGATTTCCGAGTGAGTTCCGAGTGAGTGAACTGAGCAGAGAGTGCAGTGAGTTCCGAGTGAGTGAATTGAGCAGAGAGTGGAGTGAGTTCTGAGTGAGTTCTGAGTGAGTGAACGGCGCAGAGAGCAGAGTGAGTTCTGAGTAAGTTCCGAGTGATTTCCGAGTGAGTGAACTGAACAGAGAGTGGAGTGAGTTCCGAGTGAGTGAACTGCGCAGAGAGCAGAGTGAGTTGTGAGTGAGTTCGAGTGAGTGAACTGAGCAGAGAGTGGAGTGAGTTCTGAGTGAGTGAACTGCGCAGAGAGAAGAGTGAGTTCTGAGTGAGTGAACTAAGCAGCGAGCGGAGTGAGTTCTGAGTGAGTTCCTAGTGAGTTTCGAGTGAGTGAACTGAGAAGAGAGTGGAGTGACTTCTGAGTGAGTGAACTGAGCAGAGATTGGAGTGTGTTCCGAGTGAGTGAACTGAACAGAGAGTGGAGTGAGTTCTCAGTGAGTGAACCGGGCAGAGAGTGGAGTGAGTTCTGAGTGAGTGAACTGAGCAGAGAGTGGAGTGAGTTCTGAGTGAGTGAACTGAGAAGAGAGTGGATTGAGTTCTAAGTGAGTGAACTGAGCAGAGAGTGGAGTGTGTTCCGAGTGAGTGAACTGAGCAGAGAGTGGAGTGAGTTCCGAGTGAGTGAACTGTGCAGAGAGCAGAGTGAGTTCCGAGTGAGTGAACTGAGCAGAGACTGGAGTGAGTTCTGAGTGAGTGAACTGAGCAGAGAGTGGAGTGAGTTCCGAGTGAGTTCGGAGTGAGTGAACTGCGCAGAGAGCAGAGTGAGTTCTGAGTGAGTGAACTGAGCAGAGAGTGGAGTGAGTTAAGAGTGAGTTCTGAGTGAGTGAACTGTGCAGAGAGCAGAGTGAGTTCCGAGTGAGTGAACTGAGCAGAGACTGGAGTGATTTCCGAGTGAGTGAACTGAGCAGAGAGTAGAGTGAGTTCTGAGTGAGTGAACTGAGCAGAGAGTGGAGTGAGTTCCGAGTCAGTGAACAGCGCAGAGAGCAGAGTGAGTTCTGAGTGAGTTCCGAGTGAGTGAACTGAGCAGAGAGTGGAGTGAGTTCTGAGTGAGTGAACTGAGCAGAGAGTGGAGTGAGTTCTGAGTGAGTGAACTGAACAGAGAGTGGAGTGAGTTCCGAGTGAGTGAACAGCGCAGAGAGCAGAGTGAGTTCTGAGTGAGTTCCGAGTGAGTGAACTGAGCAGAGAGCGGAGTGGGTTCTGAGTGAGTGTACTGAGCAGAGAGTGGAGTGATTTCCGAGTGAGTTCCGAGTGAGTGAACTGAGCAGAGAGTGGAGTGAGTTCCGAGTGAGTGAATTGAGCAGAGACTGGAGTGTGTTCTGAGTGAGTTCTGAGTGAGTGAACGGCGCAGAGAGCAGAGTGAGTTCTGAGTAAGTTCCGAGTGATTTCCGAGTGAGTGAACTGAACAGACAGTGTAGTGAGTTCCGAGTGAGTTAACTGAACAGAGAGTGGAGTGAGTTCCGAGTGTGTGAACTGCGCAGAGAGTGGAGTGAGTTCTGAGTGAGTGAACTGCGCAGAGAGTGGAGTGAGTTCTGAGTGAGTGAACTGAGCAGAGAGCGGAGTGAGTTCTGAGTGAGTTCCGAGTGAGTTCCAAGTGAGTGAACTGAGCAGAGAGTAGAGTGAGTTCTGAGTGAGTTCCGAGTAAGTGAACTGAGCAGAGAGTGGAGTGAGTTCCGAGTGAGTGTACTGAACAGAGAGTGGAGTGAGTTCTCAGTGAGTGAACTGAGCATAGAGTGGAGTGAGTTTTGAGTGAGTGAACTGAGCAGAGAGCGGAGTGAGTTCTGAGGTAGTGATCTGAGCAGAGAGTGGAGTGAGTTCTGAGTGTGTTTTGAGTGAGTGAACTGAGCAGAGAGTGGAGTGAGTTCAGAGTGAGTGAACTGAGCTGAGCGCTGAGTGAGTTCCAAGCGTGATTTAAGTGAGTGAACTGTGCAGAGAGTGGAGTGATTTCTGAGTGTGTTTTGTGTGAGTTCTGAGTGAGTTTTGAGTGAGTGAACTCAGCAGAGAGGGAAGTGTGTTCCGAGTGAGTTCTGAGTGAGTGAACTGAGCAGAGAGCGGAGTGAGATCCGAGTGAGTTCCGAGTGAGTGAACTGAGCAGAGAGTGGAGTGAGTTCCGAGTGAGTGAACTGAGCAGAGATTGGAGTGAGTTCTGAGTGAGTGAACTGAGGTGAGAGCGGAGTGATTTCCGAGTGAGTGAACTGAGGAGAGAGTGGAGTGAGTTCTGAGTGAGTGAACTGAGCAGAGAGTGGAGTGAGTTCTGAGTGAGTGAACTGAGCAGAGAGTGGAGTGAGTTCTGAGTGAGTGAACTGAGCAGAGAGTGCAGTGAGTTCCGAGTAAGTGAACTGAGCAGAGAGTGGAGTGAGTTCTGAGTGAGTGAACTGAGCAGTGAGTGGAGTGAGTTCCGAGTGAGTGAACTGAGCAGAGAGTGGTGTGAGTTCTGAGTGAGTTCTGATTGAGTGAACAGCGCAGAGAGCAGAGTGAGTTCTGAGTGAGTTCCGTGTCATTTCCGAGTGAGTGAACTGAGCAGAGAGTGGAGTGAGTTCCGAGTGAGTGAACTGAACAGAGAGTGTAGTGAGTTCTGAGTGAGTGAACTGAGCAGAGAGTGGAGTGAGTTCTGAGTGAGTGAACTGAGCAGAGAGTGGAGTGAGTTCCAAGTGAGTGAACTGAGCAGAGAGTGGAGTGAGTTCTCAGTGAGTGAACTGAGCAGAGTGTGGAGTGATTTCCGAGTGCGTGAACTCAGCAGAGAGGGAAGTGTGTTCCAAGTGAGTGAACTGAGCAGAGAAAGGAGTGAGTTCTGAGTGAGTGAACTGAGCTGAGCGCTGAGTGAGTTCTGTGTGTGTTTTGAGTGAGTGAACTGAGCAGAGAGTGGAGTGAGTTCCGAGTGAGTTTTGTGTGACTCCTGAGTGAGTGAACTCAGCAGAGAGGGAAGTGTGTTCCGAGTGAGTTCTGAGTGAGTGAACTGAGCAGAGAGCTGAGTGAGTTCTGAGTGAGTGAACTGAGCAGAGAGCGGAGTGAGTTCCGAGTGAGTGTACTGAGCAGAGAGTGGAGTGAGTTTTGAGTGAGTGAACTCAGCAGAGAGCGGAGTGTGTTCCGAGTGAGTGAACTGAGCAGAGAGTGGAGTGAGTTCTGAGTGAGTGAACTGAGCAGAGAGCGGAGTGATTTCCGAGTGAGTTCCGAGTGAGTGAACTGAGCAGAGAGTGGAGTGAGATCCGAGTGAGTGAATTGAGCAGAGAGTGGAGTGTGTTCTGAGTGAGTGAACGGCGCAGAGAGCAGAGTGAGTTCTGAGTAAGTTCCGTGTGATTTCTGAGTGAGTGAACTGAACAGAGAGTGGAGTGAGTTCCAAGTGAGTGAACTGCGCAGAGAGCAGAGTGAGTTGTGAGTGAGTTCCGAGTGAGTGAACTGAGCAGAGAGTGGAGTGAGTTCCGAGTGAGTGAACTGAGCAGAGAGTGGAGTGAGTTTTGAGTGAGTGCACACAGCAGAGAGCGGAGTGTGTTCCGAGTGAGTGAACTGAGCAGAGAGTGGAGTGAGTTCCGAGTGAGTGAACTGAGCAGAGAGTGGAGTGAGTTCTGAGTGAGTGAACTGAGCAGAGAGCGGAGTGATTTCCGAGTGAGTGAACTGAGCAGAGAGTGGAGTGAGTTCCGAGTGAGTGAATTGAGCAGAGAGTGGAGTGTGTTCTGAGTGAGTGAACGGCGCAGAGAGCAGAGTGAGTTCTGAGTAAGTTCCGAGTGATTTCCGAGTGAGTGAACTGAACAGAGAGTGTAGTGAGTTCCGAGTGAGTTAACTGAACAGAGAGTGGAGTGAGTTCCGAGTGAGTGAACTGCGCAGAGAGCAGAGTGAGTTGTGAGTGAGTTCCGAGTGAGTGAACTGAGCAGAGAGTGGAGTGAGTTCTGAGTGAGTGAACTGCGCAGAGAGTGGAGTGAGTTCTGAGTGAGTGAACTGAGCAGAGAGCGGAGTGAGTTCTGAGTGAGTTCCGAGTGAGTTCCAAGTGAGTGAACTGAGCAGAGAGTAGAGTGAGTTCTGAGTGAGTTCCGAGTAAGTGAACTGAGCAGAGAGTGGAGTGAGTTCCGAGTGACTGTACTGAACAGAGAGTGGAGTGAGTTCTCAGTGAGTGAACTGAGCATAGAGTGGAGTGAGTTTTGAGTGAGTGAACTGAGCAGAGAGCGGAGTGAGTTCTGAGTGAGTGATCTGAGCAGAGAGTGGAGTGAGTTCTGAGTGTGTTTTGAGTGAGTGAACTGAGCAGAGAGTGGAGTGAGTTCTGAGTGAGTGAACTGAGCTGAGCGCTGAGTGAGTTCCAAGCGTGATTTAAGTGAGTGAACTGTGCAGAGAGTGGAGTGAGTTCTGAGTGTGTTTTGTGTGAGTTCTGAGTGAGTTTTGCATGAGTGAACTCAGCAGAGAGGGAAGTGTGTTCCGAGTGAGTTCTGAGTGAGTGAACTGAGCAGAGAGCGGAGTGAGATCCGAGTGAGTTCCAAGTGAGTGAACTGAGCAGAGAACGGAGTGAGTTCCGAGTGAGTTTTGTGTGACTCCTGAGTGAGTGAACTCAGCAGAGAGGGAAGTGTGTTCCGAGTGAGTTCTGAGTGAGTGAACTGAGCAGAGAGCGGAGTGAGTTCCGAGTGAGTGTACTGAGCAGAGAGTGGAGTGAGTTTTGAGTGAGTGAACTCAGCAGAGAGCGGTGTGTGTTCCGAGTGAGTGAACTGAGCAGAGAGTGGAGTGAGTTCTGAGTGAGTGAACTGAGCAGAGAGCGGAGTGATTTCCGAGTGAGTTCCGAGTGAGTGAACTGAGCAGAGAGTGGAGTGAGTTCCGAGTGAGTGAATTGAGCAGAGAGTGGAGTGTGTTCTGAGTGAGTTCTGAGTGAGTGAACGGCGCAGAGAGCAGAGTGAGTTCTGAGTAAGTTCTGTGTGATTTCTGAGTGAGTGAACTGAACAGAGAGTGGAGTGAGTTCCTAGTGAGTGAACTGCGCAGAGAGCAGAGTGAGTTGTGAGTAAGTTCCGAGTGAGTGAACTGAGCAGAGAGTGGAGTGAGTTCCGAGTGAGTGAACTGAGCAGAGAGTGGAGTGAGTTCCGAGTGAGTGAACTGAGCAGAGAGTAGAGTGAGTTCTGAGTGAGTTCCGAGTGAGTGAACTGAGCAGAGAGTGGAGTGAGTTCCGAGTGAGTGTACTGAACAGAGAGTGGAGTGAGTTCTGAGTGAGTGAACTGAGCAGAGAGCGGAGTGATTTCCGAGTGAGTTCCGAGTGAGTGAACTGAGCAGAGAGTGGAGTGAGTTCCGAGTGAGTTCTGAGTGAGTGAACTGCGCACAGAGCAGAGTGAATTCTGAGTGAGTGAACTGAACAGAGAGTGGAGTGAGTTCCGAGTGAGTTCTGAGTGAGTGAACTGCGCAGAGAGCAGAGTGAGTTCTGAGTGAGTGAACTGAGCAGAGAGTGGAGTGAGTTCCGAGTGAGTTCTGAGTGAGTGAACTGTGCAGAGAGCAGAGTGAGTTCCGAGTGAGTAAACTGAGCAGAGACTGGAGTGAGTTCCGAGTGAGTGAACTGAGCAGAGAGTGGAGTGAGTTCTGAGTGAGTGAACTGAGCAGAGAGTGGAGTGAGTTCCAAGTCAGTGAACAGCGCAGAGAGCAGAGTGAGTTCTGAGTGAGTTCCGAGTGAGTGAACTGAGCAGAGACTGGAGTGAGTTCTGAGTGAGTGAACTGAGCAGAGAGCGGAGTGGGTTCCGAGAGAGTGTACTGAGCAGAGAGTGGAGTGAGTTTTGAGTGAGTGAACTGAGCAGAGAGTGGAGTGAGTTCCGAGTGAGTGAACTGAGCAGAGAGTGGAGTGAGTTCTGAGTGAGTGAACTGAGCAGAGAGCGGAGTGATTTCTGAGTGAGTTCCGAGTGAGTGAACTGAGCTGAGAGTGGAGTGAGTTCCGAGTGAGTGAATTGAGCAGAGAGTGGAGTGTGTTCTGAGTGAGTTCTGAGTGAGTAAACGGCGCAGAGAGCAGAGTGAGTTCTGAGTAAGTTCCGAGTGATTTCCGAGTGAGTGAACTGAACAGAGAGTGTAGTGAGTTCCGAGTGAGTTAACTGAACAGAGAGTGGAGTGAGTTCCGAGTGAGTGAACTGCGCAGAGAGCAGAGTGAGTTGTGAGTGAGTTCCGAGTGAGTGAACTGAGCAGAGAGTGGAGTGAGTACTGAGTGAGTGAACTGCGCAGAGAGTGGAGTGAGTTCTGAGTGAGTGAACTGAGCAGAGAGCGGAGTGAGTTCTGAGTGAGTTCCGAGTGAGTTCCAAGTGAGTGAACTGAGCAGAGAGTAGAGTGAGTTCTGAGTGAGTTCCGAGTAAGTGAACTGAGTAGAGAGTGGAGTGAGTTCCGAGTGAGTGTACTGAACAGAGAGTGGAGTGAGTTCTCAGTGAGTGAACTGAGCATAGAGTGGAGTGAGTTTTGAGTGAGTGAACTGAGCAGAGAGCGGAGTGAGTTCTGAGTGAGTGATCTGAGCAGAGAGTGGAGTGAGTTCTGAGTGTGTTTTGAGTGAGTGAACTGAGCAGAGAGTGGAGTGAGTTCTGAGTGAGTGAACTGAGCTGAGCGCTGAATGAGTTCCAAGCGTGATTAAAGTGAGTGAACTGTGCAGAGAGTGGAGTGAGTTCTGAGTGAGTGTACTGAGCAGAGAGTGGAGTGAGTTTTGAGTGAGTGAACTCAGCAGAGAGCGGAGTGTGTTCCGAGTGAGTGAACTGAGCAGAGAGTGGAGTGATTTCTGAGTGAGTGAACTGAGCAGAGAGCGGAGTGATTTCCGAGTGAGTTCCGAGTGAGTGAACTGAGCAGAGAGTGGAGTGAGTTCCGAGTGAGTGAATTGAGCAGAGAGTGGAGTGAGTTCTGAGTGAGTGAACGGCGCAGAGAGCAGAGTGAGTTCTGAGTAAGTTCCGTGTGATTTCCGAGTGAGTGAACTGAACAGAGAGTGGAGTGAGTTCCTAGTGAGTGAACTGCGCAGAGCGCAGAGTGAGTTGTGAGTGAGTTCCGAGTGAGTGAACTGAGCAGAGAGTGGAGTGAGTTCCGAGTGAGTGAACTGAGCAGAGAGTGGAATGAGTTCTGAGTGAGTGAACTGAGCAGAGAGTAGAGTGAGTTCTGAGTGAGTGAACTGAGCAGAGAGTGGAGTGAGTTCCGAGTGAGTGTACTGAACAGAGAGTGGAGTGAGTTCTGAGTGAGTGAACTGAGCAGAGAGCGGAGTGATTTCCGAGTGAGTTCCGAGTGAGTGAACTGAGCAGAGAGTGGAGTGAGTTCCGAGTGAGTAAACTGAGCAGAGACTGGAGTGAGTTCCGAGTGAGTGAACTAAGCAGAGAGTGGAGTGAGTTCTGAGTGAATGAACTGAGCAGAGAGTGGAGTGAGTTCCAAGTCAGTGAACAGCGCAGAGAGCAGAGTGAGTTCTGAGTGAGTTCCGAATGAGTGAACTGAGCAGAGAGTGGAGTGAGTTCTGAGTGAGTGAACTGAGCAGAGAGTTGAGTGAGTTTTGAGTGAGTGAACACAGCAGAGAGCGGAGTGTGTTCCGAGTGAGTGAGCTGAGCAGAGAGTGGAGTGAGTTCCTAGTGAGTGAACTGAGCAGAGAGTGGAGTGAGTTCCGAGTGAGTGAATTGAGCAGCGAGTGGAGTGTGTTCTGAGTGAGCTCTGAGTGAGTGAACGGCGCAGAGAGCAGAGTGAGTTCTGAGTAATTTCCGAGTGAGTGAACTGAACAGAGAGTGTTGTGAGTTCCGAGTGAGTTAACTGAACAGAGAGTGGAGTGAGTTCCGAGTGAGTGAACAGCGCAGAGAGCAGAGTGAGTTGTGAGTGAGTTCCGAGTGAGTGAACTGAGCAGAGAGTGGAGTGAGTTCTGAGTGAGTGAACTGCGCAGAGAGTGGAGTGAGTTCTGAGTGAGTGAACTGAGCAGAGAGCGGAGTGAGTTCTGAGTGAGTTCCGAGTGAGTTTCGAGTGAGTGAACTGAGAAGAGAGTGGAGTGACTTCTGAGTGAGTGAACTGAGCAGAGAGTGGAGTGTGTTCCAAGTGAGGGAACTGAGCAGAGAGTGGAGTGAGTTCTGAGTGAGTGAACTGAGCAGAGAGTGGAGTGAGTTCCGAGTGAGTGAACTGAGCAGAGAGTAGAGTGAGTTCTGAGTGAGTTCCGAGTGAGTGAACTGAGCAGAGAGTGGAGTGAGTTCCGAGTGAGTGTACTGAACAGAGAGTGGAGTGAGTTCTCAGTGAGTGAACTGAGCATAGAGTGGAGTGAGTTTTGAGTGAGTGAACTGAGCAGAGAGCGGAGTGAGTTCTGAGTGAGTGATCTGAGCAGAGAGTGGAGTGAGTTCTGAGTGTGTTTTGAGTGAGTGAACTGAGCAGAGAGTGGAGTGAGTTCTGAGTGAGTGAACTGAGCTGAGCGCTGAGTGAGTTCCAAGCGTGATTAAAGTGAGTGAACTGTGCAGAGAGTGGAGTGAGTTCTGAGTGAGTGTACTGAGCAGAGAGTGTAGTGGGCTTTGAGTGAGTGAACTCAGCAGAGAGCGGAGTGTGTTCCGAGTGAGTGAACTGAGCAGAGAGTGGAGTGAGTTCTGAGTGAGTGAACTGAGCAGAGAGCGGAGTGATTTCCGAGTGAGTTCCGCGTGAGTGAACTGAGCAGAGAGTGGAATGAGTTCCGAGTGAGTGAATTGAGCAGAGAGTGGAGTGAGTTCTGAGTGAGTTCTGAGTGAGTGAACGGCGCAGAGAGCAGAGTGAGTTCTGAGTAAGTTCCGTGTGATTTCTGAGTGAGTGAACTGAACAGAGAGTGGAGTGAGTTCCTAGTGAGTGAACTGCGCAGAGAGCAGAGTGAGTTGTGAGTGAGTTCCGAGTGAGTGAACTGAGCAGAGAGTGGAGTGAGTTCCGAGTGAGTGAACTGAGCAGAGAGTGGAGTGAGTTCTGAGTTAGTGAACTGAGCAGAGAGTGGAGTGTGTTCTGAGTGAGCTCTGAGTGAGTGAACGGCGCAGAGAGCAGAGTGAGTTCTGAGTAAGTTCCGAGTGATTTCCGAGTGAGTGAACTGAACAGAGAGTGTAGTGAGTTCCGAGTGAGTTAACTGAACAGAGAGTGGAGTGAGTTCCGAGTGAGTGAACAGCGCAGAGAGCAGAGTGAGTTGTGAGTGAGTTCCGAGTGAGTGAACTGAGCAGAGAGTGGAGTGAGTTCTGAGTGAGTGAACTGCGCAGAGAGTGGAGTGAGTTCCAAGTCAGTGAACAGCGCAGAGAGCAGAGTGAGTTCTGAGTGAGTTCCGAGTGAGTGAACTGAGCAGAGAGTGGAGTGAGTTCTGAGTGAGTGAACTGAGCAGAGAGTGGAGTGAGTTCTGAGTGAGTGAACTGAGCAGAGAGCGGAGTGAGTTCCGAGTGAGTGTACTGAGCAGAGAGTTGAGTGAGTTTTGAGTGAGTGAACACAGCAGAGAGCGGAGTGTGTTCCGAGTGAGTGAACTGAGCAGAGAGTGGAGTGAGTTCCTAGTGAGTGAACTGAGCAGAGAGTGTAGTGAGTTCCGAGTGAGTGAATTGAGCAGCGAGTGGAGTGTGTTCTGAGTGAGCTCTGAGTGAGTGAACGGCGCAGAGAGCAGAGTGAGTTCTGAGTAAGTTCCGAGTGATTTCCGAGTGAGTGAACTGAACAGAGAGTGTAGTGAGTTCCGAGTGAGTTAACTGAACAGAGAGTGGAGTGAGTTCCGAGTGAGTGAACAGCGCAGAGAGCAGAGTGAGTTGTGAGTGAGTTCCGAGTGAGTGATCTGAGCAGAGAGTGGAGTGAGTTCTGAGTGAGTGAACTGCGCAGAGAGTGGAGTGAGTTCTGAGTGAGTGAACTGAGCAGAGAGCGGAGTGAGTTCTGAGTGAGTTCCGAGTGAGTTTCGAGTGAGTGAACTGAGAAGAGAGTGGAGTGACTTCTGAGTGAGTGAACTGAGCAGAGAGTGGAGTGTGTTCCGAGTGAGGGAACTGAGCAGAGAGTGGAGTGAGTTCTGAGTGAGTGAACTGAGCAGAGAGTGGAGTGAGTTCCAAGTGAGTGAACTGAGCAGAGAGTAGAGTGAGTTCTGAGTGAGTTCCGAGTGAGTGAACTGAGCAGAGAGTGGAGTGAGTTCCGAGTGAGTGTACTGAACAGAGAGTGGAGTGAGTTCTCAGTGAGTGAACTGAGCATAGAGTGGAGTGAGTTTTGAGTGAGTGAACTGAGAAGTCAGCGGAGTGAGTTCTGAGTGTGTTTTGAGTGAGTGAACTGAGCAGAGAGTGGAGTGAGTTCTGAGTGAGTGAACTGAGCAGAGAGTGGAGTGAGTTCTCAGTGAGTGAACTGAGCATAGAGTGGAGTGAGTTTTGAGTGAGTGAACTGAGAAGTCAGCGGAGTGAGTTCTGAGTGTGTTTTGAGTGAGTGAACTGAGCTGAGCGCTGAGTGAGTTCCAAGCGTGATTTAAGTGAGTAAACTGAGCAGAGAGCGGAGTGATTTCCGAGTGAGTTTTGAGTGAGTGAACTGAGCAGAGAGTGGAGTGAGTTCTCAGTGAGTGAACTGAGCAGAGAGCGGTGTGAGTTCCGAGTGAGTGAACTGAGCAGAGAGTGGAGTGAGTTCCGAGTGAGTAAACTGAGCAGAGACTGGAGTGAGTTCCGAGTGAGTGAACTAAGCAGAGAGTGGAGTGAGTTCTGAGTGAATGAACTGAGCCGAGAGTGGAGTGAGTTCCAAGTCAGTTATCAGCGCAGAGAGCAGAGTGAGTTCTGAGTGAGTTCCGAGTGAGTGAACTGAGCAGAGAGTGGAGTGAGTTCTGAGTGAGTGAACTGAGCAGAGAGTGGAGTGAGTTCTGAGTGAGTGAACTGAGCAGAGAGCGGAGTGAGTTCCGAGTGAGTGTACTGAGCAGAGAGTTGAGTGAGTTTTGAGTGAGTGAACACAGCAGAGAGAGGAGTGTGTTCCGAGTGAGTGAACTGAGCAGAGAGTGGAGTGAGTTCCGAGTGAGTGAACTGAGCAGAGAGTGGAGTGTGTTCCGAGTGAGTTCTGAGTGAGTGAACTGAGCAGAGAGCGGAGTGAGATCCGAGTGAGTTCCGAGTGAGTGAACTGAGCAGAGAGTGGAGTGAGTTCCGAGTGAGTGAACTGAGCAGAGATTGGAGTGAGTTCTGAGTGCGTGAACTGAGGTGAGAGCGGAGTGATTTCCGAGTGAGTGAACTGAGCAGAGAGTGGAGTGAGTTCTGAGTGAGTGAACTGAGCAGAGAGTGCAGTGAGTTCCGAGTGAGTGAACTGAGCAGAGAGTGGAGTGAGTTCTGAGTGAGTGAACTGAGCAGTGAGTGGAGTGAGTTCCGAGTGAGTGAACTGAGCAGAGAGTGGAGTGTGTTCTGAGTGAGTTCTGAGTGAGTGAACGGCGCAGAGAGCAGAGTGAGTTCTGAGTAAGTTCCGAGTGATTTCCGAGTGAGTGAACTGAACAGAGAATGTAGTGAGTTCCGAGTGAGTTAACTGAACAGAGAGTGGAGTGAGTTCCGAGTGAGTGAACAGCGCAGAGAGCAGAGTGAGTTGTGAGTGAGTTCCGAGTGAGTGAACTGAGCAGAGAGTGGAGTGAGTTCCGAGTGAGTGAACTGCGCAGAGAGTGGAGTGAGTTCTGAGTGAGTGAACTGAGCAGAGAGCGGAGTGAGTTCTGAGTGAGTTCCGAGTGAGTGAACTGCGCAGAGAGTGGAGTGAGTTCTGAGTGAGTGAACTGAGAAGAGAGTGGAGTGAGTTCTGAGTGAGTGAACTGAGCAGAGAGTGGAGTGTGTTCCGAGTGACGGAACTGAGCAGAGAGTGGAGTGAGTTCTGAGTGAGTGAACTAAGCAGAGAGTGGAGTGAGTTCCGAGTGAGTGAACTGAGCAGAGAGTAGAGTGAGTTCTGAGTGAGTTCCGAGTGAGTGAACTGAGCAGAGAGTGGAGTGAGTTCCGAGTGAGTGTACTGAACAGAGAGTGGAGTGAGTTCCGAGTGAGTAAACTGAGCAGAGACTGGAGTGAGTTCCGAGTGAGTGAACTAAGCAGAGAGTGGAGTGAGTTCTGAGTGAATGAACTGAGCAGAGAGTGGAGTGAGTTCCAAGTCAGTGAACAGCGCAGAGAGCAGAGTGAGTTCTGAGTGAGTTCCGAGTGAGTGAACTGAGCAGAGAGTGGAGTGAGTTCTGAGTGAGTGAACTGAGCAGAGAGTGGAGTGATTTCCGAGTGAGTTCCGAGTGAGTGAACTGAGCAGAGAGTGGAGTGAGTTCTGAGTGAGTGAACTGAGCAGAGAGTGGAGTGAGTTCCGAGTGAGTGAACTGAGCAGAGAGTAGAGTGAGTTCTGAGTGAGTTCCGAGTGAGTGAACTGAGCAGAGAGTGGAGTGAGTTCCGAGTGAGTGTACTGAACAGAGAGTGGAGTGAGTTCTCAGTGAGTGAACTGAGCATAGAGTGGAGTGAGTTTTGAGTGAGTGAACTGAGCAGAGAGCGGAGTGAGTTCTGAGTGAGTGATCTGAGCAGAGAGTGGTGTGAGTTCCGAGTGAGTGAACTGAGCTGAGAGTGGAGTGAGTTCTGTGTGTGTTTTGAGTGAGTCAACTGAGAAGTCAGCGGAGTGAGTTCTGAGTGTGTTTTGAGTGAGTGAACTGAGCAGAGAGTGGAGTGAGTTCTGAGTGAGTGAACTGAGCTGAGCGCTGAGTGAGTTCCAAGCGTGATTTAAGTGAGTGAACTGAGCAGAGAGCGGAGTGATTTCCGAGTGAGTTCCGAGTGAGTGAACTGAGCAGAGAGTGGAGTGAGTTCTCAGTGAGTGAACTGAGCAGAGAGCGGTGTGAGTTCCGAGTGAGTGAACTGAGCAGAGAGTGGAGTGAGTTCCGAGTGAGTAAACTGAGTAGAGACTGGAGTGAGTTCCGAGTGAGTGAACTAAGCAGAGAGTGGAGTGAGTTCTGAGTGAGTGAACTGAGCAGAGAGTGGAGTGAGTTCTGTGTGAGTGAACTGAGCAGAGAGCGGTGTGAGTTCCGAGTGAGTGTACTGAGCAGAGAGTTGAGTGAGTTTTGAGTGAGTGAACACAGCAGAGAGCGGAGTGTGTTCCGAGTGAGTGAACTGAGCAGAGAGTGGAGTGAGTTCCGAGTGAGTGAACTGAGCAGAGAGTGGAGTGTGTTCCGAGTGAGTTCTGAGTGAGTGAACTGAGCAGAGAGCGGAGTGAGATCCGAGTGAGTTCCGAGTGAGTGAACTGAGCAGAGAGTGGAGTGAGTTCCGAGTGAGTGAACTGAGCAGAGATTGGAGTGAGTTCTGAGTGCGTGAACTGAGGTGAGAGCGGAGTGATTTCCGAGTGAGTGAACTGAGCAGAGAGTGGAGTGAGTTCTGAGTGAGTGAACTGAGCAGAGAGTGCAGTGAGTTCCGAGTGAGTGAACTGAGCAGAGAGTGGAGTGAGTTCTGAGTGAGTGAACTGAGCAGTGAGTGGAGTGAGTTCCGAGTGAGTGAACTGAGCAGAGAGTGGAGTGTGTTCTGAGTGAGTTCTGAGTGAGTGAACGGCGCAGAGAGCAGAGTGAGTTCTGAGTAAGTTCCGAGTATTTCCGAGTGAGTGAACTGAACAGAGAATGTAGTGAGTTCCGAGTGAGTTAACTGAACAGAGAGTGGAGTGAGTTCCGAGTGAGTGAACTGAGCAGAGAGTGGAGTGAGTTCTGAGTGAGTGAACTGCGCAGAGAGTGGAGTGAGTTCTGAGTGAGTGAACTGAGCAGAGAGCGGAGTGAGTTCTGAGTGAGTTCCGAGTGAGTTTCGAGTGAGTGAACTGAGAAGAGAGTGGAGTGAGTTCTGAGTGAGTGAACTGAGCAGAGAGTGGAGTGTGTTCCGAGTGACGGAACTGAGCAGAGAGTGGAGTGAGTTCTGAGTGAGTGAACTGAGCAGAGAGTGGAGTGAGTTCCGAGTGAGTGAACTGAGCAGAGAGTAGAGTGAGTTCTGAGTGAGTTCCGAGTGAGTGAACTGAGCAGAGAGTGGAGTGAGTTCCGAGTGAGTGTACTGAACAGAGAGTGGAGTGAGTTCTCAGTGAGTGAACTGAGCATAGAGTGGAGTGAGTTTTGAGTGAGTGAACTGAGCAGAGAGCGGAGTGAGTTCTGAGTGAGTGATCTGAGCAGAGAGTGGTGTGAGTTCCGAGTGAGTGAACTGAGCAGAGAGTGGAGTGTGTTCTGTGTGTGTTTTGAGTGAGTCAACTGAGAAGTGAGCGGAGTGAGTTCTGAGTGTGTTTTGAGTGAGTGAACTGAGCAGAGGAGTGGAGTGAGTTCAGAGTGAGTGAACTGAGCTGAGCGCTGAGTGAGTTCCAAGCGTGTTTTAAGTGAGTGAACTGTGCAGAGAGTGGAGTGAGATCCGAGTGTGTTTTGTGTGAGTTCTGAGTGAGTTTTGAGTGAGTGAACTCAGCAGAGTGGGAAGTGTGTTCCGAGTGAGTTCTGAGTGAGTGAACTGAGCAGAGAGCGGAGTGAGATCCGAGTGAGTTCTGAGTGAGTGAACTGAGCAGAGAGTGGAGTGAGTTCCGAGTGAGTGAACTGAGCAGAGATTGGAGTGAGTTCTGAGTGAGTGAACTGAGCAGAGAGTGGAGTGAGTTCCAAGTGAGTGAACTGAGCAGACAGTGGAGTGAGTTCTCAGTGAGTGAACTGAGCAGAGAGTGGAGTGAGTTCTGAGTGAGTGAACTGAGCAGAGAGTGGAGTGAGTTCCAAGTGAGTGAACTGAGCAGACAGTGGAGTGAGTTCTCAGTGAGTGAACTGAGCAGAGATTGGAGTGAGTTCCGAGTGCGTGAACTGAGCAGAGACTGAAGTGAGTTCTGAGTGAGTGAACTCAGCAGAGAGGGAAGTGTGTTCCAAGTGAGTGAACTGAGCTGAGCGCTGAGTGAGTCCTGTGTGTGTTTTGAGTGAGTGAACTGAGCAGAGAGTGGAGTGAGTTCCGAGTGAGTTTTGAGTGAGTTCTGAGTGAGTGAACTCAGCAGAGAGGGAAGTGTGTTCCGAGTGAGTTCTGAGTGAGTGAACTGAGCAGAGAACTGAGTGAGTTCTGAGTGAGTGAACTGAGCAGAGAGCGGAGTGAGTTCCGAGTGAGTTTACTGAGCAGAGAGTGGAGTAAGTTTTGAGTGAGTGAACTGAGCAGAGAGAGGAGTGATTTCCGTGTGAGTTCCGAGTGAGTGAACTGAGCAGAGAGTGGAGTGAGTTCCGAGTGAGTGTACTGAACAGAGAGTGGAGTGAGTTCTGAGTGAGTGAACTGAGCAGTGAGTGGAGTGAGTTCCGAGTGAGTGAACTGAGCAGAGTGTGGAGTGAGTTCTGAGTGAGTTCTGATTGAGTGAACGGCGCAGAGAGCAGAGTGAGTTCTGAGTGAGTTCCGTGTCATTTCCGAGTGAGTGAACTGAGCAGAGAGTGGAGTGAGTTCCGAGTGAGTGAATTGAGCAGAGAGTGGAGTGAGTTCAGAGTGAGTGAACTGAGCAGAGAGTGGAGTGAGTTCTGAGTGAGTGAACTGAGCAGAGAGTGGAGTGAGTTCTGAGTGAGTGAACTGAACAGAGAGTGGTGTGAGTTCTGAGTGAGTGAACTGAACAGAGAGTGGAGTGAGTTCCAAGTGAGTGAACTGAGCAGAGAGTGGTGTGAGTTCAGAGTGAGTGAACGGCGCAGAGAGCAGAGTGAGTTCTGAGTGAGGGAACTGAGCAAAAACTGAAGTGAGTTCTGAGTGAGTGAACTCAGCAGAGAGTGGAGTGAGTTCTGAGTGAGTGAACTGAGCAGAGAGCTGAGTGAGTTCTGAGTGAGTGAACTGAGCAGAGAGCGGAGTGAGTTCCGAGTGAGTGTACTGAACAGAGAGTGTAGTGAGTTCCGAGTGAGTTAACTGAACAGAGAGTGGAGTGAGTGAACTGCGCAGAGAGCAGAGTGAGTTGAGAGTGAGTTCCGAGTGAGTGAACTGAGCAGGGAGTGGAGTGTGTTCTGAGTGAGTGAACTGAGCAGAAAGTGGAGTTCTGAGTGAGTGAACTGAGCAGAGAGTGGAGTGAGTTCCGAGTGAGTGAACTGAGCAGAGTAGAGTGAGTTCTGAGTGAGTTCCGAGTGAGTGAACTGAGCAGAGAGTGGAATGAGTTCCGAGTGAGTGTACTGAACAGAGAGTCGAGTGAGTTCTCAGTGAGTGAACTCATCAGAGAGCGGAGTGATTTCCGAGTGAGTTCCGAGTGAGTGAACTGAGCAGAGAGTGCAGTGAGTTCCGAGTGAGTGAATTGAGCAGAGGGTGGAGTGAGTTCTGAGTGAGTTCTGAGTGAGTGAACGGCGCAGAGAGCAGAGTGAGTTCTGAGTAAGTTCCGAGTGATTTCCGAGTGAGTGAACTGAACAGAGAGTGGAGTGAGTTCCGAGTGAGTGAACTGCGCAGAGAGCAGAGTGAGTTGTGAGTGAGTTCCGAGTGAGTGAACTGAGCAGAGAGTGGAGTGAGTTCTGAGTGAGTGAAATGCGCAGAGAGAAGAGTGAGTTCTGAGTGAGTGAACTGAGCAGCGAGCAGAGTGAGTTCTGAGTGAGTTCCTAGTGAGTTTCTAGTGAGTGAACTGAGAAGAGAGTGGAGTGACTTCTGAGTGAGTGAACTGAGCAGAGATTGGAGTGTGTTCCGAGTGAGTGAACTGAACAGAGAGTGGAGTGAGTTCTCAGTGAGTGAACCGGGCAGAGAGTGGAGTGTGTTCTGAGTGAGTGAACTGAGCAGAGAGTGGAGTGAGTTCTGAGTGAGTGAACTGAGAAGAGAGTGGATTGAGTTCTAAGTGAGTGAACTGAGCAGAGAGTGGAGTGTGTTCCGAGTGAGTGAACTGAGCAGAGAGTGGAGTGAGTTCTGAGTGAGTGAACTGAGTGGAGAATGGAGTGAGTTCTGAGTGAGTGAACTGAGCAGAGAGTGGATTGAGTTCTGTATGAGTGAACTGAGCAGAGAGTGGAGTGAGTTCTGAGTGAGTGAACTGAGCAGAGAGTGGAGTGAGTTTTGAGTGAGTGAACTGAGCAGAGAGTGGAGTGAGTTCTGAGTGAGTGAACTGAGCAGAGAGTGGAGTGAGTTCTGAGTGAGTGAACTGAGCAGAGAGTGGAGTGAGTTCTGAGTGAGTGAACTGAGCAGAGAGTGGAGTGATTTCTGAGTGAGTGAACTGAGCAGAGAGTGGAGTGAGTTCTGAGTGAGTGAACTGCGCAGCGAGCAGAGTGTGTTCTGAGTGAGTTCCGAATGAGTGAACTGAGCAGAGAGCGGAGTGAGTTCCGAGTGAGTGTACTGAGCAGAGAGTGGAGTGAGTTTTGAGTGAGTGAACTGAGCAGAGAGCGGAGTGAGTTCCGAGTGAGTGAACTGTACAGAGAGTGGTGTGAGTTTAGATTGAGTGAACTGCACAGAGAGCAGAGTGAGTTCTGAGTGAGTGAACTGAGCAGAGAGTGGAGTGAGTTCTGAGTGAGTGAACTGAGCAGAGAGTGGAGTGAGTTCTGAGTGAGTGAACTGAACAGAGAGTGGAGTGAGTTCCAAGTGAGTGAACTGAGCAGAGAGTGGAGTGAGTTCTCAGTGAGTGAACTGAGCAGAGAGTGGAGTGAGTTCCGAGTGAGTGAAATCAGCAGAGAGGGAAGTGTGTTCCGAGTGAGTTCTGAGTGAGTGAACTGAGCAGAGAGCTGAGTGAGTTCTGAGTGAGTGAACTGAGCAGAGAGCAGAGTGAGTTCCGAGTGAGTGTACTGAACAGAGAGTGTAGTGAGTTCCGAGTGAGTTAACTGAACAGAGAGTGGAGTGAGTGAACTGCGCAGAGAGCAGAGTGAGTTGAGAGTGAGTTCCGAGTGAGTGAACTGAGCAGGGAGTGGAGTGTGTTCTGAGTGAGTGAACTGAGCAGAAAGTGGAGTTCTGAGTGAGTGAACTGAGCAGAGAGTGGAGTGAGTTCCGAGTGAGTGAACTGAGCAGAGAGTAGAGTGAGTTCTGAGTGAGTTCCGAGTGAGTGAACTGAGCAGAGAGTGGAATGAGTTCCGAGTGAGTGTACTGAACAGAGAGTGGAGTGAGTTCTCAGTGAGTGAACTGATCAGAGAGCGGAGTGATTTCCGAGTGAGTTCCGAGTGAGTGAACTGAGCAGAGAGTGCAGTGAGTTCCGAGTGAGTGAATTGAGCAGAGGGTGGAGTGAGTTCTGAGTGAGTTCTGAGTGAGTGAACGGCGCAGAGAGCAGAGTGAGTTCTGAGTAAGTTCCGAGTGATTTCCGAGTGAGTGAACTGAACAGAGAGTGGAGTGAGTTCCGAGTGAGTGAACTGCGCAGAGAGCAGAGTGAGTTGTGAGTGAGTTCCGAGTGAGTGAACTGAGCAGAGAGTGGAGTGAGTTCTGAGTGAGTGAACTGCGCAGAGAGAAGTGTGAGTTCTGAGTGAGTGAACTGAGCAGCGAGCGGAGTGAGTTCTGAGTGAGTTCCTAGTGAGTTTCGAGTGAGTGAACTGAGAAGAGAGTGGAGTGACTTCTGAGTGAGTGAACTGAGCAGAGATTGGAGTGTGTTCCGAGTGAGTGAACTGAACAGAGAGTGGAGTGAGTTCTCAATGAGTGAACCGGGCAGAGAGTGGAGTGAGTTCTGAGTGAGTGAACTGAGCAGAGAGTGGAGTGAGTTCTGAGTGAGTGAACTGAGAAGAGAGTGGATTGAGTTCTAAGTGAGTGAACTGAGCAGAGAGTGGAGTGTGTTCCGACTGAGTGAACTGAGCAGAGAGTGGAGTGAGTTCTGAGTGAATGAACTGAGTGGAGAATGGAGTGAGTTCTGAGTGAGTGAACTGAGCAGAGAGTGGAGTGAGTTCCGAGTGAGTGTACTGAACAGAGAGTGTAGTGAGTTCCGAGTGAGTTAACTGAACAGAGAGTGGAGTGAGTGAACTGCGCAGAGAGCAGAGTGAGTTGAGAGTGAGGTCCGAGTGAGTGAACTGAGCAGGGAGTGGAGTGTGTTCTGAGTGAGTGAACTGAGCAGAAAGTGGAGTTCTGAGTGAGTGAACTGAGCAGAGAGTGGAGTGAGTTCCGAGTGAGTGAACTGAGCAGAGAGTAGAGTGAGTTCTGAGTGAGTTCCGAGTGAGTGAACTGAGCAGAGAGTGGAATGAGTTCCGAGTGAGTGTACTGAACAGAGAGTGGAGTGAGTTCTCAGTGAGTGAACTGATCAGAGAGCGGAGTGATTTCCGAGTGAGTTCCGAGTGAGTGAACTGAGCAGAGAGTGCAGTGAGTTCCGAGTGAGTGAATTGAGCAGAGGGTGGAGTGAGTTCTGAGTGAGTTCTGAGTGAGTGAACGGCGCAGAGAGCAGAGTGAGTTCTGAGTAAGTTCCGAGTGATTTCCGAGTGAGTGAACTGAACAGAGAGTGGAGTGAGTTCCGAGTGAGTGAACTGCGCAGAGAGCAGAGTGAGTTGTGAGTGAGTTCCGAGTGAGTGAACTGAGCAGAGAGTGGAGTGAGTTCTGAGTGAGTGAAATGCGCAGAGAGAAGAGTGAGTTCTGAGTGAGTGAACTGAGCAGCGAGCAGAGTGAGTTCTGAGTGAGTTCCTAGTGAGTTTCTAGTGAGTGAACTGAGAAGAGAGTGGAGTGACTTCTGAGTGAGTGAACTGAGCAGAGATTGGAGTGTGTTCCGAGTGAGTGAACTGAACAGAGAGTGGAGTGAGTTCTCAGTGAGTGAACCGGGCAGAGAGTGGAGTGTGTTCTGAGTGAGTGAACTGAGCAGAGAGTGGAGTGAGTTCTGAGTGAGTGAACTGAGAAGAGAGTGGATTGAGTTCTAAGTGAGTGAACTGAGCAGAGAGTGGAGTGTGTTCCGAGTGAGTGAACTGAGCAGAGAGTGGAGTGAGTTCTGAGTGAGTGAACTGAGTGGAGAATGGAGTGAGTTCTGAGTGAGTGAACTGAGCAGAGAGTGGATTGAGTTCTGTATGAGTGAACTGAGCAGAGAGTGGAGTGAGTTCTGAGTGAGTGAACTGAGCAGAGAGTGGAGTGAGTTTTGAGTGAGTGAACTGAGCAGAGAGTGGAGTGAGTTCTGAGTGAGTGAACTGAGCAGAGAGTGGAGTGAGTTCTGAGTGAGTGAACTGAGCAGAGAGTGGAGTGATTTCTGAGTGAGTGAACTGAGCAGAGAGTGGAGTGAGTTCTGAGTGAGTGAACTGCGCAGCGAGCAGAGTGTGTTCTGAGTGAGTTCCGAATGAGTGAACTGAGCAGAGAGCGGAGTGAGTTCCGAATGAGTGAACTGAGCAGAGAGCAGAGTGAGTTCTGAGTGAGTGAACTGAGCAGAGAGCGGAGTGAGTTCCGAGTGAGTGAACTGAGCAGAGAGTGGAGTGAGTTCTGAGTGAGTGAACTGAACAGAGAGTGGAGTGAGTTCCAAGTGAGTGAACTGAGCAGAGAGTGGAGTGAGTTCTCAGTGAGTGAACTGAGCAGAGAGTGGAGTGAGTTTCGAGTGAGTGAAATCAGCAGAGAGGGAAGTGTGTTCCGAGTGAGTTCTGAGTGAGTGAACTGAGCAGAGAGCTGAGTGAGTTCTGAGTGAGTGAACTGAGCAGAGAGCAGTGTGAGTTCCGAGTGAGTGTACTGAACAGAGAGTGTAGTGAGTTCCGAGTGAGTTAACTGAACAGAGAGTGGAGTGAGTGAACTGCGCAGAGAGCAGAGTGAGTTGAGAGTGAGTTCCGAGTGAGTGAACTGAGCAGGGAGTGGAGTGTGTTCTGAGTGAGTGAACTGAGCAGAAAGTGGAGTTCTGAGTGAGTGAACTGAGCAGAGAGTGGAGTGAGTTCCGAGTGAGTGAACTGAGCAGAGAGTAGAGTGAGTTCTGAGTGAGTTCCGAGTGAGTGAACTGAGCAGAGAGTGGAATGAGTTCCGAGTGAGTGTACTGAACAGAGAGTGGAGTGAGTTCTCAGTGAGTGAACTGATCAGAGAGCGGAGTGATTTCCGAGTGAGTTCCGAGTGAGTGAACTGAGCAGAGAGTGCAGTGAGTTCCGAGTGAGTGAATTGAGCAGAGGGTGGAGTGAGTTCTGAGTGAGTGAACTGAGCAGAGAGTGGAGTGATTTCTGAGTGAGTGAACTGAACAGAGAGTGGAGTGAGTTCTCAATGAGTGAACCGGGCAGAGAGTGGAGTGAGTTCTGAGTGAGTGAACTGAGCAGAGAGTGGAGTGAGTTCTGAGTGAGTGAACTGAGAAGAGAGTGGATTGAGTTCTAAGTGAGTGAACTGAGCAGAGAGTGGAGTGTGTTCCGACTGAGTGAACTGAGCAGAGAGTGGAGTGAGTTCTGAGTGAATGAACTGAGTGGAGAATGGAGTGAGTTCTGAGTGAGTGAACTGAGCAGAGAGTGGAGTGAGTTCCGAGTGAGTGTACTGAACAGAGAGTGTAGTGAGTTCCGAGTGAGTTAACTGAACAGAGAGTGGAGTGAGTGAACTGCGCAGAGAGCAGAGTGAGTTGAGAGTGAGGTCCGAGTGAGTGAACTGAGCAGGGAGTGGAGTGTGTTCTGAGTGAGTGAACTGAGCAGAAAGTGGAGTTCTGAGTGAGTGAACTGAGCAGAGAGTGGAGTGAGTTCCGAGTGAGTGAACTGAGCAGAGAGTAGAGTGAGTTCTGAGTGAGTTCCGAGTGAGTGAACTGAGCAGAGAGTGGAATGAGTTCCGAGTGAGTGTACTGAACAGAGAGTGGAGTGAGTTCTCAGTGAGTGAACTGATCAGAGAGCGGAGTGATTTCCGAGTGAGTTCCGAGTGAGTGAACTGAGCAGAGAGTGCAGTGAGTTCCGAGTGAGTGAATTGAGCAGAGGGTGGAGTGAGTTCTGAGTGAGTTCTGAGTGAGTGAACGGCGCAGAGAGCAGAGTGAGTTCTGAGTAAGTTCCGAGTGATTTCCGAGTGAGTGAACTGAACAGAGAGTGGAGTGAGTTCCGAGTGAGTGAACTGCGCAGAGAGCAGAGTGAGTTGTGAGTGAGTTCCGAGTGAGTGAACTGAGCAGAGAGTGGAGTGAGTTCTGAGTGAGTGAAATGCGCAGAGAGAAGAGTGAGTTCTGAGTGAGTGAACTGAGCAGCGAGCAGAGTGAGTTCTGATTGAGTTCCTAGTGAGTTTCTAGTGAGTGAACTGAGAAGAGAGTGGAGTGACTTCTGAGTGAGTGAACTGAGCAGAGATTGGAGTGTGTTCCGAGTGAGTGAACTGAACAGAGAGTGGAGTGAGTTCTCAGTGAGTGAACCGGGCAGAGAGTGGAGTGTGTTCTGAGTGAGTGAACTGAGCAGAGAGTGGAGTGAGTTCTGAGTGAGTGAACTGAGAAGAGAGTGGATTGAGTTCTAAGTGAGTGAACTGAGCAGAGAGTGGAGTGTGTTCCGAGTGAGTGAACTGAGCAGAGAGTGGAGTGAGTTCTGAGTGAGTGAACTGAGTGGAGAATGGAGTGAGTTCTGAGTGAGTGAACTGAGCAGAGAGTGGATTGAGTTCTGTATGAGTGAACTGAGCAGAGAGTGGAGTGAGTTCTGAGTGAGTGAACTGAGTGGAGAATGGAGTGAGTTCTGAGTGAGTGAACTGAGCAGAGAGTGGATTGAGTTCTGTATGAGTGAACAGAGCAGAGAGTGGAGTGAGTTCTGAGTGAGTGAACTGAGCAGAGAGTGGAGTGAGTTTTGAGTGAGTGAACTGAGCAGAGAGTGGAGTGAGTTCTGAGTGAGTGAACTGAGCAGAGAGTGGAGTGAGTTCTGAGTGAGTGAACTGAGCAGAGAGTGGAGTGATTTCTGAGTGAGTGAACTGAGCAGAGAGTGGAGTGAGTTCTGAGTGAGTGAACTGCGCAGCGAGCAGAGTGAGTTGTTAGTGATTTCTGAGTGAGTGAACTGAGCAGAGAGCGGAGTGAGTTCCGAATGAGTGAACTGAGCAGAGAGCAGAGTGAGTTCTGAGTGAGTGAACTGAGCAGAGAGCGGAGTGAGTTCCGAGTGAGTGAACTGAGCAGAGAGTGGAGTGAGTTCTGAGTGAGTGAACTGAACAGAGAGTGGAGTGAGTTCCAAGTGAGTGAACTGAGCAGAGAGTGGAGTGAGTTCTCAGTGAGTGAACTGAGCAGAGAGTGGAGTGAGTTTCGAGTGAGTGAAATCAGCAGAGAGGGAAGTGTGTTCCGAGTGAGTTCTGAGTGAGTGAACTGAGCAGAGAGCTGAGTGAGTTCTGAGTGAGTGAACTGAGCAGAGAGCAGTGTGAGTTCCGAGTGAGTGTACTGAACAGAGAGTGTAGTGAGTTCCGAGTGAGTTAACTGAACAGAGAGTGGAGTGAGTGAACTGCGCAGAGAGCAGAGTGAGTTGAGAGTGAGTTCCGAGTGAGTGAACTGAGCAGGGAGTGGAGTGTGTTCTGAGTGAGTGAACTGAGCAGAAAGTGGAGTTCTGAGTGAGTGAACTGAGCAGAGAGTGGAGTGAGTTCCGAGTGAGTGAACTGAGCAGAGAGTAGAGTGAGTTCTGAGTGAGTTCCGAGTGAGTGAACTGAGCAGAGAGTGGAATGAGTTCCGAGTGAGTGTACTGAACAGAGAGTGGAGTGAGTTCTCAGTGAGTGAACTGATCAGAGAGCGGAGTGATTTCCGAGTGAGTTCCGAGTGAGTGAACTGAGCAGAGAGTGCAGTGAGTTCCGAGTGAGTGAATTGAGCAGAGGGTGGAGTGAGTTCTGAGTGAGTGAACTGAGCAGAGAGTGGAGTGATTTCTGAGTGAGTGAACTGAACAGAGAGTGGAGTGAGTTCTCAATGAGTGAACCGGGCAGAGAGTGGAGTGAGTTCTGAGTGAGTGAACTGAGCAGAGAGTGGAGTGAGTTCTGAGTGAGTGAACTGAGAAGAGAGTGGATTGAGTTCTAAGTGAGTGAACTGAGCAGAGAGTGGAGTGTGTTCCGACTGAGTGAACTGAGCAGAGAGTGGAGTGAGTTCTGAGTGAATGAACTGAGTGGAGAATGGAGTGAGTTCTGAGTGAGTGAACTGAGCAGAGAGTGGAGTGAGTTCCGAGTGAGTGTACTGAACAGAGAGTGTAGTGAGTTCCGAGTGAGTTAACTGAACAGAGAGTGGAGTGAGTGAACTGCGCAGAGAGCAGAGTGAGTTGAGAGTGAGGTCCGAGTGAGTGAACTGAGCAGGGAGTGGAGTGTGTTCTGAGTGAGTGAACTGAGCAGAAAGTGGAGTTCTGAGTGAGTGAACTGAGCAGAGAGTGGAGTGAGTTCCGAGTGAGTGAACTGAGCAGAGAGTAGAGTGAGTTCTGAGTGAGTTCCGAGTGAGTGAACTGAGCAGAGAGTGGAATGAGTTCCGAGTGAGTGTACTGAACAGAGAGTGGAGTGAGTTCTCAGTGAGTGAACTGATCAGAGAGCGGAGTGATTTCCGAGTGAGTTCCGAGTGAGTGAACTGAGCAGAGAGTGCAGTGAGTTCCGAGTGAGTGAATTGAGCAGAGGGTGGAGTGAGTTCTGAGTGAGTTCTGAGTGAGTGAACGGCGCAGAGAGCAGAGTGAGTTCTGAGTAAGTTCCGAGTGATTTCCGATTGAGTGAACTGAACAGAGAGTGGAGTGAGTTCCGAGTGAGTGAACTGCGCAGAGAGCAGAGTGAGTTGTGAGTGAGTTCCGAGTGAGTGAACTGAGCAGAGAGTGGAGTGAGTTCTGAGTGAGTGAAATGCGCAGAGAGAAGAGTGAGTTCTGAGTGAGTGAACTGAGCAGCGAGCAGAGTGAGTTCTGAGTGAGTTCCTAGTGAGTTTCTAGTGAGTGAACTGAGAAGAGAGTGGAGTGACTTCTGAGTGAGTGAACTGAGCAGAGATTGGAGTGTGTTCCGAGTGAGTGAACTGAACAGAGAGTGGAGTGAGTTCTCAGTGAGTGAACCGGGCAGAGAGTGGAGTGTGTTCTGAGTGAGTGAACTGAGCAGAGAGTGGAGTGAGTTCTGAGTGAGTGAACTGAGAAGAGAGTGGATTGAGTTCTAAGTGAGTGAACTGAGCAGAGAGTGGAGTGTGTTCCGAGTGAGTGAACTGAGCAGAGAGTGGAGTGAGTTCTGAGTGAGTGAACTGAGTGGAGAATGGAGTGAGTTCTGAGTGAGTGAACTGAGCAGAGAGTGGATTGAGTTCTGTATGAGTGAACTGAGCAGAGAGTGGAGTGAGTTCTGAGTGAGTGAACTGAGCAGAGAGTGGAGTGAGTTTTGAGTGAGTGAACTGAGCAGAGAGTGGAGTGAGTTCTGAGTGAGTGAACTGAGCAGAGAGTGGAGTGAGTTCTGAGTGAGTGAACTGAGCAGAGAGTGGAGTGATTTCTGAGTGAGTGAACTGAGCAGAGAGTGGAGTGAGTTCTGAGTGAGTGAACTGCGCAGCGAGCAGAGTGTGTTCTGAGTGAGTTCCGAATGAGTGAACTGAGCAGAGAGCGGAGTGAGTTCCGAATGAGTGAACTGAGCAGAGAGCAGAGTGAGTTCTGAGTGAGTGAACTGAGCAGAGAGCGGAGTGAGTTCCGAGTGAGTGAACTGAGCAGAGAGTGGAGTGAGTTCTGAGTGAGTGAACTGAACAGAGAGTGGAGTGAGTTCCAAGTGAGTGAACTGAGCAGAGAGTGGAGTGAGTTCTCACTGAGTGAACTGAGCAGAGAGTGGAGTGAGTTTCGAGTGAGTGAAATCAGCAGAGAGGGAAGTGTGTTCCGAGTGAGTTCTGAGTGAGTGAACTGAGCAGAGAGCTGAGTGAGTTCTGAGTGAGTGAACTGAGCAGAGAGCAGTGTGAGTTCCGAGTGAGTGTACTGAACAGAGAGTGTAGTGAGTTCCGAGTGAGTTAACTGAACAGAGAGTGGAGTGAGTGAACTGCGCAGAGAGCAGAGTGAGTTGAGAGTGAGTTCCGAGTGAGTGAACTGAGCAGGGAGTGGAGTGTGTTCTGAGTGAGTGAACTGAGCAGAAAGTGGAGTTCTGAGTGAGTGAACTGAGCAGAGAGTGGAGTGAGTTCCGAGTGAGTGAACTGAGCAGAGAGTAGAGTGAGTTCTGAGTGAGTTCCGAGTGAGTGAACTGAGCAGAGAGTGGAATGAGTTCCGAGTGAGTGTACTGAACAGAGAGTGGAGTGAGTTCTCAGTGAGTGAACTGATCAGAGAGCGGAGTGATTTCCGAGTGAGTTCCGAGTGAGTGAACTGAGCAGAGAGTGCAGTGAGTTCCGAGTGAGTGAATTGAGCAGAGGGTGGAGTGAGTTCTGAGTGAGTTCTGAGTGAGTGAACGGCGCAGAGAGCAGAGTGAGTTCTGAGTAAGTTCCGAGTGATTTCCGAGTGAGTGAACTGAACAGAGAGTGGAGTGAGTTCCGAGTGAGTGAACTGCGCAGAGAGCAGAGTGAGTTGTGAGTGAGTTCCGAGTGAGTGAACTGAGCAGAGAGTGGAGTGAGTTCTGAGTGAGTGAACTGCGCAGAGAGAAGTGTGAGTTCTGAGTGAGTGAACTGAGCAGCGAGCGGAGTGAGTTCTGAGTGAGTTCCTAGTGAGTTTCGAGTGAGTGAACTGAGAAGAGAGTGGAGTGACTCCTGAGTGAGTGAACTGAGCAGAGATTGGAGTGTGTTCCGAGTGAGTGAACTGAACAGAGAGTGGAGTGAGTTCTCAGTGAGTGAACCGGGCAGAGAGTGGAGTGAGTTCTGAGTGAGTGAACTGAGCAGAGAGTGGAGTGAGTTCTGAGTGAGTGAACTGAGAAGAGAGTGGATTGAGTTCTAAGTGAGTGAACTGAGCAGAGAGTGGAGTGTGTTCCGACTGAGTGAACTGAGCAGAGAGTGGAGTGAGTTCTGAGTGAATGAACTGAGTGGAGAATGGAGTGAGTTCTGAGTGAGTGAACTGAGCAGAGAGTGGATTGAGTTCTGTATGAGTGAACTGAGCAGAGAGTGGAGTGAGTTCTGAGTGAGTGAACTGCGCAGAGAGTGGAGTGAGTTTTGAGTGAGTGAACTGAGCAGAGTGGAGTGAGTTCTGAGTGAGTGAACTGAGCAGAGTGTGGAGTGAGTTCTGTGTGAGTGAACTGAGCAGAGAGTGGAGTGATTTCTGAGTGAGTGAACTGAGCAGAGAGTGGAGTGAGTTCTGAGTAAGTGAACTGCGCAGCGAGCAGAGTGTGTTCTGAGTGAGTTCCGAATGAGTGAACAGAGCAGAGAGTGGAGTGAGTTCCGAGTGAGTGTACTGAGCAGAGAGTGGAGTGAGTTTTGAGTGAGTGAACTGAGCAGAGAGCGGAGTGAGTTCCGAGTGAGTGAACTGAGCAGAGAGTGGAGTGAGTTCCGAGTGAGTGAACTGAGCAGAGAGTGGAGTGAGTTCTGAGTGAGTTCTGATTGAGTGAACAGCGCAGAGAGCAGAGTGAGTTCTGAGTGAGTTCCGTGTCATTTCCGAGTGAGTGAACTGAGCAGAGAGTGGAGTGAGTTCCGAGTGAGTGAACTGAACAGAGAGTGGAGTGAGTTCAGAGTGAGTGAACTGCACAGAGAGCAGAGTGAGTTCTGATTGAGTGAACTGAGCAGAGAGTGGAGTGAGTCCTGAGTGAGTGAACTGAGCAGAGAGTGGAGTGAGTTCCAAGTGAGTGAACTGAGCAGAGAGTGGAGTGAGTTCTCAGTGAGTGAACTGAGCAGAGAGTGGAGTGAGTTCTGAGTGAGTGAACTGAGCTGAGCGCTGAGTGAGTTCTGTGTGTGTTTTGAGTGAGTGAACTGAGCAGAGAGTGGAGTGAGTTCCGAGTGAGTTTTGTGTGAGTCCTGAGTGAGTGAACTCAGCAGAGAGGGAAGTGTGTTCCGAGTGAGTTCTGAGTGAGAGAACTGAGCAGAGAGCTGAGTGAGTTCTGAGTGAGTGAACTGAGCAGAGAGCGGAGTGAGTTCCGAGTGAGTGTACTGAGCAGAGAGTGGAGTGAGTTTTGAGTGAGTGAACTCAGCAGAGAGCGGAGTGTGTTCCGAGTGAGTGAACTGAGCAGAGAGTGGAGTGAGTTCTGAGTGAGTGTACTGAACAGAGAGTGTAGTGAGTTCCGAGTGAGTTAACTGAGCAGAGAGTGGAGTGAGTTCTGAGTGAGTGAACTGAGCAGAGAGCGGAGTGATTTCCGAGTGAGTTCCTAGTGAGTGAACTGAGCAGAGAGTGGAGTGAGTTCCGAGTGAGTGAATTGAGCAGAGAGTGGAGTGCGTTCTGAGTGAGTTCTGAGTGAGTGAACGGCGCAGAGAGCAGAGTGAGTTCTGAGTAAGTTCCGAGTGATTTCTGAGTGAGTGAACTGAACAGTGTAGTGAGTTCCGAGTGAGTTAACTGAACAGAGAGTGGAGTGAGTTCCGAGTGAGAGAACTGCGCAGAGAGCAGAGTGAGTTGTGAGTGAGTTCCGAGTGAGTGAACTGAGCAGAGAGTGGAGTGAGTTCAGAGTGAGTGAACTGAGCAGAGCGTGGAGTGAGTTCTGAGTGAGTGAACTGAGCAGAGAGTAGAGTGAGTTCTGAGTGAGTTCCGAGTGAGTGAACTGAGCAGAGAGTGGAGTGAGTTCCGAGTGAGTGTACTGAACAGAGTGTGGAGTGAGTTCTGAGTGAGTGAACTGAGCAGAGAGTGGAGTGAGTTTTGAGTGAGTGAACTGAGCAGAGAGTGGAGTGAGTTCTGAGTGAGTGAACTGAGCAGAGAGTGGAGTGAGTTCTGAGTGAGTGAACTGAGCAGAGAGTGGAGTGATTTCTGAGTGAGTGAACTGAGCAGAGAGTGGAGTGAGTTCTGAGTGAGTGAACTGCGCAGCGAGCAGAGTGTGTTCTGAGTGAGTTCCGAATGAGTGAACTGAGCAGAGACTGGAGTGAGTTCCGAGTGATTGTACTGAGCAGAGAGTGGAGTGAGTTTTGAGTGAGTGAACTGAGCAGAGAGCGGAGTGAGTTCCGAGTGAGTGAACTGTACAGAGAGTGGTGTGAGTTTAGATTGAGTGAACTGCACAGAGAGCAGAGTGGGTTCTGAGTGAGTGAACTGAGCAGAGAGTGGAGTGAGTTCTGAGTGAGTGAACTGAACAGAGAGTGGAGTGAGTTCCAAGTGAGTGAACTGAGCAGAGAGTGGAGTGAGTTCTCAGTGAGTGAACTGAGCAGAGAGTGGAGTGAGTTCCGAGTGAGTGAAATCAGCAGAGAGGGAAGTGTGTTCCGAGTGAGTTCTGAGTGAGTGAACTGAGCAGAGAGCTGAGTGAGTTCTGAGTGAGTGAACTGAGCAGAGAGCTGAGTGAGTTCCGAGTGAGTGTACTGAACAGAGAGTGTAGTGAGTTCCGAGTGAGTTAACTGAACAGAGAGTGGAGTGAGTGAACTGCGCAGAGAGCAGAGTGAGTTGAGAGTGAGTTCCGAGTGAGTGAACTGAGCAGGGAGTGGAGTGTGTTCTGAGTGAGTGAACTGAGCAGAAAGTGGAGTTCTGAGTGAGTGAACTGAGCAGAGAGTGGAGTGAGTTCCGAGTGAGTGAACTGAGCAGAGAGTAGAGTGAGTTCTGAGTGAGTTCCGAGTGAGTGAACTGAGCAGAGAGTGGAATGAGTTCCGAGTGAGTGTACTGAACAGAGAGTGGAGTGAGTTCTCAGTGAGTGAACTGATCAGAGAGCGGAGTGATTTCCGAGTGAGTTCCGAGTGAGTGAACTGAGCAGAGAGTGCAGTGAGTTCCGAGTGAGTGAATTGAGCAGAGGGTGGAGTGAGTTCTGAGTGAGTTCTGAGTGAGTGAACGGCGCAGAGAGCAGAGTGAGTTCTGAGTAAGTTCCGAGTGATTTCCGAGTGAGTGAACTGAACAGAGAGTGGAGTGAGTTCCGAGTGAGTGAACTGCGCAGAGAGCAGAGTGAGTTGTGAGTGAGTTCCGAGTGAGTGAACTGAGCAGAGAGTGGAGTGAGTTCTGAGTGAGTGAACTGCGCAGAGAGAAGTGTGAGTTCTGAGTGAGTGAACTGAGCAGCGAGCGGAGTGAGTTCTGAGTGAGTTCCTAGTGAGTTTCGAGTGAGTGAACTGAGAAGAGAGTGGAGTGACTCCTGAGTGAGTGAACTGAGCAGAGATTGGAGTGTGTTCCGAGTGAGTGAACTGAACAGAGAGTGGAGTGAGTTCTCAGTGAGTGAACCGGGCAGAGAGTGGAGTGAGTTCTGAGTGAGTGAACTGAGCAGAGAGTGGAGTGAGTTCTGAGTGAGTGAACTGAGAAGAGAGTGGATTGAGTTCTAAGTGAGTGAACTGAGCAGAGAGTGGAGTGTGTTCCGACTGAGTGAACTGAGCAGAGAGTGGAGTGAGTTCTGAGTGAATGAACTGAGTGGAGAATGGAGTGAGTTCTGAGTGAGTGAACTGAGCAGAGAGTGGATTGAGTTCTGTATGAGTGAACTGAGCAGAGAGTGGAGTGAGTTCTGAGTGAGTGAACTGCGCAGAGAGTGGAGTGAGTTTTGAGTGAGTGAACTGAGCAGAGTGGAGTGAGTTCTGAGTGAGTGAACTGAGCAGAGTGTGGAGTGAGTTCTGTGTGAGTGAACTGAGCAGAGAGTGGAGTGATTTCTGAGTGAGTGAACTGAGCAGAGAGTGGAGTGAGTTCTGAGTGAGTGAACTGCGCAGCGAGCAGAGTGTGTTCTGAGTGAGTTCCGAATGAGTGAACAGAGCAGAGAGCGGAGTGAGTTCCGAGTGAGTGTACTGAGCAGAGAGTGGAGTGAGTTTTGAGTGAGTGAACTGAGCAGAGAGCGGAGTGAGTTCCGAGTGAGTGAACTGAGCAGAGAGTGGAGTGAGTTCCGAGTGAGTGAACTGAGCAGAGAGTGGAGTGAGTTCTGAGTGAGTTCTGATTGAGTGAACAGCGCAGAGAGCAGAGTGAGTTCTGAGTGAGTTCCGTGTCATTTCCGAGTAAGTGAACTGAGCAGAGAGTGGAGTGAGTTCCGAGTGAGTGAACTGAACAGAGAGTGGAGTGAGTTCAGAGTGAGTGAACTGCACAGAGAGCAGAGTGAGTTCTGATTGAGTGAACTGAGCAGAGAGTGGAGTGAGTCCTGAGTGAGTGAAATGAGCAGAGAGTGGAGTGAGTTCCAAGTGAGTGAACTGAGCAGAGAGTGGAGTGAGTTCTCAGTGAGTGAACTGAGCAGAGAGTGGAGTGAGTTCTGAGTGAGTGAACTGAGCTGAGCGCTGAGTGAGTTCTGTGTGTGTTTTGAGTGAGTGAACTGAGCAGAGAGTGGAGTGAGTTCCGAGTGAGTTTTGTGTGAGTCCTGAGTGAGTGAACTCAGCAGAGAGGGAAGTGTGTTCCGAGTGAGTTCTGAGTGAGAGAACTGAGCAGAGAGCTGAGTGAGTTCTGAGTGAGTGAACTGAGCAGAGAGCGGAGTGAGTTCCGAGTGAGTGTACTGAGCAGAGAGTGGAGTGAGTTTTGAGTGAGTGAACTCAGCAGAGAGCGGAGTGTGTTCCGAGTGAGTGAACTGAGCAGAGAGTGGAGTGAGTTCTGAGTGAGTGTACTGAACAGAGAGTGTAGTGAGTTCCGAGTGAGTTAACTGAGCAGAGAGTGGAGTGAGTTCTGAGTGAGTGAACTGAGCAGAGAGCGGAGTGATTTCCGAGTGAGTTCCTAGTGAGTGAACTGAGCAGAGAGTGGAGTGAGTTCCGAGTGAGTGAATTGAGCAGAGAGTGGAGTGCATTCTGAGTGAGTTCTGAGTGAGTGAACGGCGCAGAGAGCAGAGTGAGTTCTGAGTAAGTTCCGAGTGATTTCTGAGTGAGTGAACTGAACAGAGAGTGTAGTGAGTTCCGAGTGAGTTAACTGAACAGAGAGTGGAGTGAGTTCCGAGTGAGTGAACTGCGCAGAGAGCAGAGTGAGTTGTGAGTGAGTTCCGAGTGAGTGAACTGAGCAGAGAGTGGAGTGAGTTCAGAGTGAGTGAACTGAGCAGAGCGTGGAGTGAGTTCTGAGTGAGTGAACTGAGCAGAGAGTAGAGTGAGTTCTGAGTGAGTTCCGAGTGAGTGAACTGAGCAGAGAGTGGAGTGAGTTCCGAGTGAGTGTACTGAACAGAGTGTGGAGTGAGTTCTGAGTGAGTGAACTGTGCAGAGAGCGGAGTGAGTTCCGAGTGAGTGAACTGAGCAGAGAGTGGAGTGAGTTCTGAGTGAATGAACTGAGCAGAGAGTGGAGTGAGTTCCAAGTCAGTGAACAGCGCAGAGAGCAGAGTGAGTTCTGAGTGAGTTCCGAGTGAGTGAACTGAGCAGAGAGTGGAGTGAGTTCTGAGTGAGTGAACTGAGCGGAGAGTGGAGTGAGTTCTGAGTGAGTGAACTGAGCAGAGAGCGGAGTGTGTTCCGAGTGAGTGTACTGAGCAGAGAGTGGCGTGAGTTTTGAGTGAGTGAACACAGCAGAGAGCGGAGTGTGTTCAGAGTGAGTGAACTGAGCAGAGAGTGGAGTGAGTTCCGAGTGAGTGAACTGAGCAGAGAGTGGAGTGAGTTCCGAGTGTGTGAATTGAGCAGAGAGTGGAGTGTGTTCTGAGTGAGTTCTGAGTTAGTGAACGGCGCAGAGAGCAGAGTGAGTTCTGAGTAAGTTCCGAGTGATTTCCAAGTGAGTGAACTGAACAGAGAGTGTAGTGAGTTCCGAGTGAGTTAACTGAACAGAGAGTGGAGTGAGTTCTGAGTGAGTGAACTGAGCAGAGAGTGGAGTGAGTTTTGAGTGAGTGAACTGATCAGAGAGTGGAGTGAGTTCTGAGTGAGTGAACTGAGCAGAGAGTGGAGTGAGTTCTGAGTGAGTGAACTGAGCAGACAGTGGAGTGATTTCTGAGTGAGTGAACTGAGCAGAGAGTGGAGTGAGTTCTGAGTGAGTGAACTGCGCAGCGAGCAGAGTGTATTCCGAGTGAGTTCCGAATGAGTGAACTGAGCAGAGAGCGGAGTGAGTTCCGAGTGAGTGTACTGAGCAGAGAGTGGATTGAGTTTTGAGTGAGTGAACTGAGCAGAGAGCGGAGTGAGTTCCGAGTGAGTGAACTGAGCAGAGAGTGGAGTGAGTTCCGAGTGAGTGAACTGAGCAGAGAGTGGAGTGAGTTCTGAGTGAGTTCTGATTGAGTGAACAGCGCAGAGAGCAGAGTGAGTTCTGAGTGAGTTCAGTGTCATTTCCGAGTGAGTGAACTGAGTAGAGAGTGGAGTGAGTTCCGAGTGAGTGTACTGAGCAGAGAGTGGAGTGAGTTTTGAGTGAGTGAACACAGCAGAGAGCGGAGTGTGTTCCGAGTGAGTGAACTGAGCAGAGAGTGGAGTGAGTTCCGAGTGAGTGAACTGAGCAGAGAGTGGAGTGAGTTCCGAGTGAGTTAATTGAGCAGAGAGTGGAGTGTGTTCTGACTGAGTTCTGAGTTAGTGAACGGCGCAGAGAGCAGAGTGAGTTCTGAGTGAGTGAACTGAGCAGAGATCAGAGTGAGTTCCGAGTGAGTTAACTGAACAGAGAGTGGAGTGAGTTCTGAGTGAATGAACTGAGCAGAGAGTGGAGTGAGTTCCAAGTCAGTGAACAGCGCAGACAGCAGAGTGAGTTCTGAGTGAGTTCCGAGTGAGTGAACTGAGCAGAGAGTGGAGTGAGTTCTGAGTGAGTGAACTGAGCGGAGAGTGGAGTGAGTTCTGAGTGAGTGAACTGAGCAGAGAGCGGAGTGTGTTCCGAGTGAGTGTACTGAGCAGAGAGTGGAGTGAGTTTTGAGTGAGTGAACACAGCAGAGAGCGGAGTGTGTTCAGAGTGAGTGAACTGAGCAGAGAGTGGAGTGAGTTCCGAGTGAGTGAACTGAGCAGAGAGTGGAGTGAGTTCCGAGTGTGTGAATTGAGCAGAGAGTGGAGTGTGTTCTGAGTGAGTTCTGAGTTAGTGAACGGCGCAGAGAGCAGAGTGAGTTCTGAGTAAGTTCCGAGTGATTTCCAAGTGAGTGAACTGAACAGAGAGTGTAGTGAGTTCCGAGTGAGTTAACTGAACAGAGAGTGGAGTGAGTTCTGAGTGAGTGAACTGAGCAGAGAGTGGAGTGAGTTTTGAGTGAGTGAACTGATCAGAGAGTGGAGTGAGTTCTGAGTGAGTGAACTGAGCAGAGAGTGGAGTGAGTTCTGAGTGAGTGAACTGAGCAGACAGTGGAGTGATTTCTGAGTGAGTGAACTGAGCAGAGAGTGGAGTGAGTTCTGAGTGAGTGAACTGCGCAGCGAGCAGAGTGTGTTCCGAGTGAGTTCCGAATGAGTGAACTGAGCAGAGAGCGGAGTGAGTTCGAAGTGAGTGTACTGAGCAGAGAGTGGATTGAGTTTTGAGTGAGTGAACTGAGCAGAGAGCGGAGTGAGTTCCGAGTGAGTGAACTGAGCAGAGAGTGGAGTGAGTTCCGAGTGAGTGAACTGAGCAGAGAGTGGAGTGAGTTCTGAGTGAGTTCTGATTGAGTGAACAGCGCAGAGAGCAGAGTGAGTTCTGAGTGAGTTCAGTGTCATTTCCGAGTGAGTGAACTGAGCAGAGAGTGGAGTGAGTTCCGAGTGAGTGTACTGAGCAGAGAGTGGAGTGAGTTTTGAGTGAGTGAACACAGCAGAGAGCGGAGTGTGTTCCGAGTGAGTGAACTGAGCAGAGAGTGGAGTGAGTTCCGAGTGAGTGAACTGAGCAGAGAGTGGAGTGAGTTCCGAGTGAGTTAATTGAGCAGAGAGTGGAGTGTGTTCTGACTGAGTTCTGAGTTAGTGAACGGCGCAGAGAGCAGAGTGAGTTCTGAGTGAGTGAACTGAGCAGAGATCAGAGTGAGTTCCGAGTGAGTTAACTGAACAGAGAGTGGAGTGAGTTCTGAGTGAGTGAACTGAGCAGAGAGTGGAGTGAGCTTTGAGTGAGTGAACTGATCAGAGAGTGGAGTGAGTTCTGAGTGAGTGAACTGAGCAGAGAGTGGAGTGAGTTCTGAGTGAGTGAACTGAGTAGACAGTGGAGTGATTTCTGAGTGAGTGAACTGAGCAGAGAGTGGAGTGCGTTCTGAGTGAGTGAACTGCGCAGCGAGCAGAGTGTGTTCTGAGTGAGTTCCGAATGAGTGAACTGAGCAGAGAGCGGAGTGAGTTCCGAGTGAGTGTACTGAGCAGAGAGTGGAGTGAGTTTTGAGTGAGTGAACTGAGCAGAGAGCGGAGTGAGTTCCGAGTGAGTGAACTGAGCAGAGAGTGGAGTGAGTTCCGAGTGAGTGAACTGAGCAGAGAGTGGAGTGAGTTCTGAGTGAGTTCTGATTGAGTGAACAGCGCAGAGAGCAGAGTGAGTTCTGAGTGAGTTCCGTGTCATTTCCGAGTGAGTGAACTGAGCAGAGAGTGGAGTGAGTTCCGAGTGAGTGAACTGAACAGAGAGTGGAGTGAGTTCAGAGTGAGTGAACTGCACAGAGAGCAGAGTGAGTTCTGAGTGAGTGAACTGAGCAGAGAGTGGAGTGAGTTCTGAGTGAGTGAACTGAGCAGAGAGTGGAGTGAGTTCCAAGTGAGTGAACTGAGCAGAGAGTGGAGTGAGTTATCAGTGAGTGAACTGAGCATAGAGTGGAGTGAATTCCGAGTGCGTGAACTCAGCAGAGAGGGAAGTGTGTTCAAAGTGAGTGAACTGAGCAGAGAGTGGAGTGAGTTCCGAGTGAGTTTTGTGTGAGTCCTGAGTGAGTGAACTCAGCAGAGAGGGAAGTGTGTTCCGAGTGAGTTCTGAGTGAGTGAACTGAGCAGAGAGCTGAGTGAGTTCTGAGTGAGTGAACTGAGCAGAGAGCGGAGTGAGTTCCGAGTGAGTGTACTGAGCAGAGAGTGGAGTGAGTTTTGAGTGAGTGAACTCAGCAGAGAGTGGAGTGTGTTCCGAGTGAGTGAACTGAGCAGAGAGTGGAGTGAGTTCTGAGTGAGTGAACTGAGCAGAGAGCGGAATGATTTCCGAGTGAGTTCCGAGTGAGTGAACTGAGCAGAGAGTGGAGTGAGTTCCGAGTGAGTGAATTGAGCAGAGAGTGGAGTGCATTCTGAGTGAGTTCTGAGTGAGTGAACGGCGCAGAGAGCAGAGTGAGTTCTGAGTAAGTTCCGAGTGATTTCTGAGTGAGTGAACTGAACAGAGAGTGTAGTGAGTTCCGAGTGAGTTAACTGAACAGAGAGTGGAGTGAGTTCCGAGTGAGTGAACTGCGCAGAGTGCAGAGTGAGTTGTTAGTGAGTTCCGAGTGAGTGAACTGAGCAGAGAGTGGAGTGAGTTCAGAATGAGTGAACTGAGCAGAGAGTGGAGTGAGTTCTGAGTGAGTGAACTGAGCAGAGAGTAGAGTGAGTTCTGAGTGAGTTCCGAGTGAGTGAACTGAGCAGAGAGTGGAGTGAGTTCCGAGTGAGTGTACTGAACAGAGAGTGGAGTGAGTTCTGAGTGAGTGAACTGAGCAGAGAGCGGAGTGAGTTCCGAGTGAGTGAACTGAGCAGAGAGTGGAGTGAGTTCTGAGTGAATGAACTGAGCAGAGAGTGGAGTGAGTTCCAAGTCAGTGAACAGCGCAGAGAGCAGAGTGAATTCTGAGTGAGTTCCGAGTGAGTGAACTGAGCAGAGAGTGGAGTGAGTTCTGAGTGAGTGAACTGAGCGGAGAGTGGAGTGAGTTCTGAGTGAGTGAACTGAGCAGAGAGCGGAGTGAGTTCCGAGTGAGTGTACTGAGCAGAGAGTGGAGTGAGTTTTGAGTGAGTGAACACAGCAGAGAGCGGAGTGTGTTCCGAGTGAGTGAACTGAGCAGAGAGTGGAGTGAGTTCCGAGTGAGTGAATTGAGCAGAGAGTGGAGTGTGTTCTGAGTGAGTTCTGAGTTAGTGAACGGCACAGAGAGCAGAGTGAGTTCTGAGTAAGTTCCGAGTGATTTCCGAGTGAGTGAACTGAACAGAGAGTGTAGTGAGTTCCGAGTGAGTTAACTGAACAGAGAGTGGAGTGAGTTTTGAGTGAGTGAACTGAGCAGAGAGTGGAGTGAGTTTTGAGTGAGTGAACTGATCAGAGAGTGGAGTGAGTTCTGAGTGAGTGAACTGAGCAGACAGTGGAGTGATTTCTGAGTGAGTGAACTGAGCAGAGAGTGGAGTGAGTTCTGAGTGAGTGAACTGCGCAGCGAGCAGAGTGTGTTCTGAGTGAGTTCCGAATGAGTGAACTGAACAGAGAGCGGAGTGAGTTCCGAGTGAGTGTACTGAGCAGAGAGTGGAGTGAGTTCAGAGTGAGTGAACTGAGCAGAGAGTGGAGTGAGTTCTGAGTGAGTGAACTGAGCAGAGAGTAGAGTGAGTTCTGAGTGAGTTCCGAGTGAGTGAACTGAGCAGAGAGTGGAGTGAGTTCCGAGTGAGTGTACTGAACAGAGTGTGGAGTGAGTTCTGAGTGAGTGAACTGAGCAGAGAGTGGAGTGAGTTCTGAGTGAGTGAACTGAGCGGAGAGTGGAGTGAGTTCTGAGTGAGTGAACTGAGCAGAGAGCGGAGTGAGTTCCGAGTGAGTGTACTGAGCAGAGAGTGGAGTGAGTTTTGAGTGAGTGAACACAGCAGAGAGCGGAGTGTGTTCAGAGTGAGTGAACTGAGCAGAGAGTGGAGTGAGTTCCGAGTGAGTGAACTGAGCAGAGAGTGGAGTGAGTTCCGAGTGAGTGAATTGAGCAGAGAGTGGAGTGTGTTCTGAGTGAGTTCTGAGTTAGTGAACGGCGCAGAGAGCAGAGTGAGTTCTGAGTAAGTTCCGAGTGATTTCCAAGTGAGTGAACTGAACAGAGAGTGTAGTGAGTTCCGAGTGAGTTAACTGAACAGAGAGTGGAGTGAGTTCTGAGTGAGTGAACTGAGCAGAGAGTGGAGTGAGTTTTGAGTGAGTGAACTGATCAGAGAGTGGAGTGAGTTCTGAGTGAGTGAACTGAGCAGAGAGTGGAGTGAGTTCTGAGTGAGTGAACTGAGCAGACAGTGGAGTGATTTCTGAGTGAGTGAACTGAGCAGAGAGTGGAGTGAGTTCTGAGTGAGTGAACTGCGCAGCGAGCAGAGTGTGTTCCGAGTGAGTTCCGAATGAGTGAACTGAGCAGAGAGCGGAGTGAGTTCCGAGTGAGTGTACTGAGCAGAGAGTGGATTGAGTTTTGAGTGAGTGAACTGAGCAGAGAGCGGAGTGAGTTCCGAGTGAGTGAACTGAGCAGAGAGTGGAGTGAGTTCCGAGTGAGTGAACTGAGCAGAGAGTGGAGTGAGTTCTGAGTGAGTTCTGATTGAGTGAACAGCGCAGAGAGCAGTGTGAGTTCTGAGTGAGTTCAGTGTCATTTCCGAGTGAGTGAACTGAGCAGAGAGTGGAGTGAGTTCCGAGTGAGTGTACTGAGCAGAGAGTGGAGTGAGTTTTGAGTGAGTGAACACAGCAGAGAGCGGAGTGTGTTCCGAGTGAGTGAACTGAGCAGAGAGCGGAGTGAGTTCCGAGTGAGTGAACTGAGCAGAGCGTGGAGTGAGTTCCGAGTGAGTGAACTGAGCAGAGAGTGGAGTGAGTTCCGAGTGAGTGAACTGAACAGAGAGTGGAGTGAGTTCTGAGTGAGTGAACTGAGCAGAGAGTGGAGTGAGTTCAGAGTGAGTGAACTGCACAGAGAGCAGAGTGAGTTCTGAGTGAGTGAACTGAGCAGAGAGTGGAGTGAGTTCTGAGTGAGTGAACTGAGCAGAGAGTGGAGTGAGTTATCAGTGAGTGAACTGAGCATAGAGTGGAGTGAATTCCGAGTGCGTGAACTCAGCAGAGAACGGAGTGAGTTCTGAGTGAGTGAACTGAGCTGAGCGCTGAGTGAGTTCTGTGTGTGTTTTGAGTGAGTGAACTGAGCAGAGAGTGGAGAGAGTTCCGAGTGAGTTTTGTGTGAGTCCTGAGTGAGTGAACTCAGCAGAGAGGGAAGTGTGTTCCGAGTGAGTTCTGAGTGAGTGAACTGAGCAGAGAGCTGAGTGAGTTCTGAGTGAGTGAACTGAGCAGAGAGCGGAGTGAGTTCCGAGTGAGTGTACTGAGCAGAGAGTGGAGTGAGCTTTGAGTGAGTGAACTCAGCAGAGAGCGGAGTGTGTTCCGAGTGAGTGAACTGAGCAGAGAGTGGAGTGAGTTCTGAGTGAGTGAACTGAGCAGAGAGTGGAGTGAGTTCTGAGTGAGTGAACTGAGCAGAGAGCGGAATGATTTCCGAGTGAGTTCCGAGTGAGTGAACTGAGCAGACAGTGGAGTGAGTTCCGAGTGAGTGAACTGAGCAGACAGTGGAGTGAGTTCCGAGTGAGTGAACTGAGCAGAGAGTGGAGTGAGTTCCGAGTGAGTGAATTGAGCAGCGAGTGGAGTGTGTTCTGAGTGAGTTCCGAGTGAGTGAATTGAGCAGCGAGTGGAGTGTGTTCTGAGTGAGTTCTGAGTAAGTTCCGAGTGATTTCTGAGTGAGTGAACTGAACAGAGAGTGTAGTGAGTTCCGAGTGAGTTAGCTGAGCAGAGAGTGTAGTGAGTTCTGAGTGAGTGAACTGCGCAGAGAGCAGAGTGAGTTGTTAGTGAGTTCCGAGTGAGTGAACTGAGCAGAGAGTGGAGTGAGTTCTGAGTGAGTGTACTGAACAGAGAGTGGAGTGAGTTCTGAGTGAGTGAACTGAGCAGAGAGCGGAGTGAGTTCCGAGTCAGTGAACTGAGCAGAGAGTGGAGTGAGTTCTGAGTGAATGAACTGAGCAGAGAGTGGAGTGAGTTCCAAGTCAGTGAACAGCGCAGAGAGCAGAGTGAGTTCTGAGTGAGTTCCGAGTGAGTGAACTGAGCAGAGAGTGGAGTGAGTTCTGAGTGAGTGAACTGAGCGGAGAGTGGAGTGAGTTCTGAGTGAGTGAACTGAGCAGAGAGCGGAGTGAGTTCCGAGTGAGTGTACTGAGCAGAGAGTGGAGTGAGTTTTGAGTGAGTGAACACAGCAGAGAGCGGAGTGTGTTCCGAGTGAGTGAACTGAGCAGAGAGTGGAGTGAGTTCCGAGTGAGTGAACTGAGCAGAGAGTGGAGTGAGTTCCGAGTGAGTGAATTGAGCAGAGAGTGGAGTGTGTTCTGAGTGAGTTCTGAGTTAGTGAACGGCGCAGAGAGCAGAGTGAGTTCTGAGTAAGTTCCGAGTGATTTCCGAGTGAGTGAACTGAACAGAGAGTGTAGTGAGTTCCGAGTGAGTTAACTGAACAGAGAGTGGAGTGAGTTCTGAGTGAGTGAACTGAACAGAGAGTGTAGTGAGTTCCGAGTGAGTTAGCTGAGCAGAGAGTGGAGTGAGTTCTGAGTGAGTGAACTGCGCAGAGAGCAGAGTGAGTTGTTAGTGAGTTCCGAGTGAGTGAACTGAGCAGAGAGTGGAGTGAGTTCCGAGTGAGTGTACTGAACAGAGAGTGGAGTGAGTTCTGAGTGAGTGAACTGAGCAGAGAGCGGAGTGAGTTCCGAGTAAGTGAACTGAGCAGAGAGTGGAGTGAGTTCTGAGTGAATGAACTGAGCAGAGAGTGGAGTGAGTTCCAAGTCAGTGAACAGCGCAGAGAGCAGAGTGAGTTCTGAGTGAGTTCCGAGTGAGTGAACTGAGCAGAGAGTGGAGTGAGTTCTGAGTGAGTGAACTGAGCGGAGAGTGGAGTGAGTTCTGAGTGAGTGAACTGAGCAGAGAGCGGAGTGAGTTCCGAGTGAGTGTACTGAGCAGAGAGTGGAGTGAGTTTTGAGTGAGTGAACACAGCAGAGAGCGGAGTGTGTTCCGAGTGAGTGAACTGAGCAGAGAGTGGAGTGAGTTCCGAGTGAGTGAACTGAGCAGAGAGTGGAGTGAGTTCCGAGTGAGTGAATTGAGCAGAGAGTGGAGTGTGTTCTGAGTGAGTTCTGAGTTAGTGAACGGCGCAGAGAGCAGAGTGAGTTCTGAGTAAGTTCCGAGTGATTTCCGAGTGAGTGAACTGAACAGAGAGTGTAGTGAGTTCCGAGTGAGTTAACTGAACAGAGAGTGGAGTGAGTTCTGAGTGAGTGAACTGAGCAGAGAGTGGAGTGAGTTTTGAGTGAGTGAACTGATCAGAGAGTGGAGTGAGTTCTGAGTGAGTGAACTGAGCAGACAGTGGAGTGATTTCTGAGTGAGTGAACTGAGCAGAGAGTGGAGTGAGTTCTGAGTGAGTGAACTGCGCAGCGAGCAGAGTGTGTTCTGAGTGAGTTCCGAATGAGTGAACTGAGCAGAGAGCGGAGTGAGTTCTGAGTGAGTGAACTGAGCGGAGAGTGGAGTGAGTTCTGAGTGAGTGAACTGAGCAGAGAGCGGAGTGAGTTCCGAGTGAGTGTACTGAGCAGAGAGTGGAGTGAGTTTTGAGTGAGTGAACACAGCAGAGAGCGGAGTGTGTTCCGAGTGAGTGAACTGAGCAGAGAGTGGAGTGAGTTCCGAGTGAGTGAACTGAGCAGAGAGTGGAGTGAGTTCCGAGTGAGTGAATTGAGCAGAGAGTGGAGTGTGTTCTGAGTGAGTTCTGAGTTAGTGAACGGCGCAGAGAGCAGAGTGAGTTCTGAGTAAGTTCCGAGTGATTTCCGAGTGAGTGAACTGAACAGAGAGTGTAGTGAGTTCCGAGTGAGTTAACTGAACAGAGAGTGGAGTGAGTTCTGAGTGAGTGAACTGAACAGAGAGTGTAGTGAGTTCCGAGTGAGTTAGCTGAGCAGAGAGTGGAGTGAGTTCTGAGTGAGTGAACTGCGCAGAGAGCAGAGTGAGTTGTTAGTGAGTTCCGAGTGAGTGAACTGAGCAGAGAGTGGAGTGAGTTCTGAGTGAGTGTACTGAACAGAGAGTGGAGTGAGTTCTGAGTGAGTGAACTGAGCAGAGAGCGGAGTGAGTTCCGAGTCAGTGAACTGAGCAGAGAGTGGAGTGAGTTCTGAGTGAGTGAACTGAGCAGAGAGCGGAGTGAGTTCCGAGTGAGTGTACTGAGCAGAGAGTGGAGTGAGTTTTGAGTGAGTGAACACAGCAGAGAGCGGAGTGTGTTCCGAGTGAGTGAACTGAGCAGAGAGTGGAGTGAGTTCCGAGTGAGTGAACTGAGCAGAGAGTGGAGTGAGTTCCGAGTGAGTGAATTGAGCAGAGAGTGGAGTGTGTTCTGAGTGAGTTCTGAGTTAGTGAACGGCGCAGAGAGCAGAGTGAGTTCTGAGTAAGTTCCGAGTGATTTCCGAGTGAGTGAACTGAACAGAGAGTGTAGTGAGTTCCGAGTGAGTTAACTGAACAGAGAGTGGAGTGAGTTCTGAGTGAGTGAACTGAGCAGAGAGTGGAGTGAGTTTTGAGTGAGTGAACTGATCAGAGAGTGGAGTGAGTTCTGAGTGAGTGAACTGAGCAGACAGTGGAGTGATTTCTGAGTGAGTGAACTGAGCAGAGAGTGGAGTGAGTTCTGAGTGAGTGAACTGCGCAGCGAGCAGAGTGTGTTCTGAGTGAGTTCCGAATGAGTGAACTGAGCAGAGAGCGGAGTGAGTTCTGAGTGAGTGAACTGAGCGGAGAGTGGAGTGAGTTCTGAGTGAGTGAACTGAGCAGAGAGCGGAGTGAGTTCCGAGTGAGTGTACTGAGCAGAGAGTGGAGTGAGTTTTGAGTGAGTGAACACAGCAGAGAGCGGAGTGTGTTCCGAGTGAGTGAACTGAGCAGAGAGTGGAGTGAGTTCCGAGTGAGTGAACTGAGCAGAGAGTGGAGTGAGTTCCGAGTGAGTGAATTGAGCAGAGAGTGGAGTGTGTTCTGAGTGAGTTCTGAGTTAGTGAACGGCGCAGAGAGCAGAGTGAGTTCTGAGTAAGTTCCGAGTGATTTCCGAGTGAGTGAACTGAACAGAGAGTGTAGTGAGTTCCGAGTGAGTTAACTGAGCAGAGAGTGGAGTGAGTTCTGAGTGAGTGAACTGAGCAGAGAGCGGAGTGAGTTCCGAGTGAGTGTACTGAGCAGAGAGTGGAGTGAGTTTTGAGTGAGTGAACACAGCAGAGAGCGGAGTGTGTTCCGAGTGAGTGAACTGAGCAGAGAGTGGAGTGAGTTCCGAGTGAGTGAACTGAGCAGAGAGTGGAGTGAGTTCCGAGTGAGTGAATTGAGCAGAGAGTGGAGTGTGTTCTGAGTGAGTTCTGAGTTAGTGAACGGCGCAGAGAGCAGAGTGAGTTCTGAGTAAGTTCCGAGTGATTTCCGAGTGAGTGAACTGAACAGAGAGTGTAGTGAGTTCCGAGTGAGTTAACTGAACAGAGAGTGGAGTGAGTTCTGAGTGAGTGAACTGAGCAGAGAGTGGAGTGAGTTTTGAGTGAGTGAACTGATCAGAGAGTGGAGTGAGTTCTGAGTGAGTGAACTGAGCAGACAGTGGAGTGATTTCTGAGTGAGTGAACTGAGCAGAGAGTGGAGTGAGTTCTGAGTGAGTGAACTGCGCAGCGAGCAGAGTGTGTTCTGAGTGAGTTCCGAATGAGTGAACTGAGCAGAGAGCGGAGTGAGTTCTGAGTGAGTGAACTGAGCGGAGAGTGGAGTGAGTTCTGAGTGAGTGAACTGAGCAGAGAGCGGAGTGAGTTCCGAGTGAGTGTACTGAGCAGAGAGTGGAGTGAGTTTTGAGTGAGTGAACACAGCAGAGAGCGGAGTGTGTTCCGAGTGAGTGAACTGAGCAGAGAGTGGAGTGAGTTCCGAGTGAGTGAACTGAGCAGAGAGTGGAGTGAGTTCCGAGTGAGTGAATTGAGCAGAGAGTGGAGTGTGTTCTGAGTGAGTTCTGAGTTAGTGAACGGCGCAGAGAGCAGAGTGAGTTCTGAGTAAGTTCCGAGTGATTTCCGAGTGAGTGAACTGAACAGAGAGTGTAGTGAGTTCCGAGTGAGTTAACTGAACAGAGAGTGGAGTGAGTTCTGAGTGAGTGAACTGAACAGAGAGTGTAGTGAGTTCCGAGTGAGTTAGCTGAGCAGAGAGTGGAGTGAGTTCTGAGTGAGTGAACTGCGCAGAGAGCAGAGTGAGTTGTTAGTGAGTTCCGAGTGAGTGAACTGAGCAGAGAGTGGAGTGAGTTCTGAGTGAGTGTACTGAACAGAGAGTGGAGTGAGTTCTGAGTGAGTGAACTGAGCAGAGAGCGGAGTGAGTTCCGAGTCAGTGAACTGAGCAGAGAGTGGAGTGAGTTCTGAGTGAATGAACTGAGCAGAGAGTGGAGTGAGTTCCAAGTCAGTGAACAGCGCAGAGAGCAGAGTGAGTTCTGAGTGAGTTCCGAGTGAGTGAACTGAGCAGAGAGTGGAGTGAGTTCTGAGTGAGTGAACTGAGCGGAGAGTGGAGTGAGTTCTGAGTGAGTGAACTGAGCAGAGAGCGGAGTGAGTTCCGAGTGAGTGTACTGAGCAGAGAGTGGAGTGAGTTTTGAGTGAGTGAACACAGCAGAGAGCGGAGTGTGTTCCGAGTGAGTGAACTGAGCAGAGAGTGGAGTGAGTTCCGAGTGAGTGAACTGAGCAGAGAGTGGAGTGAGTTCCGAGTGAGTGAATTGAGCAGAGAGTGGAGTGTGTTCTGAGTGAGTTCTGAGTTAGTGAACGGCGCAGAGAGCAGAGTGAGTTCTGAGTAAGTTCCGAGTGATTTCCGAGTGAGTGAACTGAACAGAGAGTGTAGTGAGTTCCGAGTGAGTTAACTGAACAGAGAGTGGAGTGAGTTCTGAGTGAGTGAACTGAGCAGAGAGTGGAGTGAGTTTTGAGTGAGTGAACTGATCAGAGAGTGGAGTGAGTTCTGAGTGAGTGAACTGAGCAGACAGTGGAGTGATTTCTGAGTGAGTGAACTGAGCAGAGAGTGGAGTGAGTTCTGAGTGAGTGAACTGCGCAGCGAGCAGAGTGTGTTCTGAGTGAGTTCCGAATGAGTGAACTGAGCAGAGAGCGGAGTGAGTTCCGAGTGAGTGTACTGTGCAGAGAGTGGAGTGAGTTTTGAGTGAGTGAACTGAGCAGAGAGCGGAGTGAGTTCCGAGTGAGTGAACTGAGCAGAGAGTGGAGTGAGTTCCAAGTGAGTGAACTGAGCAGAGAGTGGAGTGAGTTCTGAGTGAGTTCTGATTGATTGAACAGCGCAGAGAGCAGAGTGAGTTCTGAGTGAGTTCCGTGTCATTTCCGAGTGAGTGAACTGAGCAGAGAGTGGAGTGAGTTCCGAGTGAGTGAACTGAACAGAGAGTGGAGTGAGTTCCGAGTGAGTGTACTGAACAGAGAGTGGAGTGAGTTCTGAGTGAGTGAACTGAGCAGAGAGCGGAGTGAGTTCCGAGTCAGTGAACTGAGCAGAGAGTGGAGTGAGTTCTGAGTGAATGAACTGAGCAGAGAGTGGAGTGAGTTCTGAGTGAGTTCCGAGTGAGTGAACTGAGCAGAGAGTGGAGTGAGTTCTGAGTGAGTGAACTGAGCGGAGAGTGGAGTGAGTTCTGAGTGAGTGAACTGAGCAGAGAGCGGAGTGAGTTCCGAGTGAGTGTACTGAGCAGAGAGTGGAGTGAGTTTTGAGTGAGTGAACACAGCAGAGAGCGGAGTGTGTTCCGAGTGAGTGAACTGAGCAGAGAGTGGAGTGAGTTCCGAGTGAGTGAACTGAGCAGAGAGTGGAGTGAGTTCCGAGTGAGTGAATTGAGCAGAGAGTGGAGTGTGTTCTGAGTGAGTTCTGAGTTAGTGAACGGCGCAGAGAGCAGAGTGAGTTCTGAGTAAGTTCCGAGTGATTTCCGAGTGAGTGAACTGAACAGAGAGTGTAGTGAGTTCCGAGTGAGTTAACTGAACAGAGAGTGGAGTGAGTTCTGAGTGAGTGAACTGAGCAGAGAGTGGAGTGAGTTTTGAGTGAGTGAACTGATCAGAGAGTGGAGTGAGTTCTGAGTGAGTGAACTGAGCAGACAGTGGAGTGATTTCTGAGTGAGTGAACTGAGCAGAGAGTGGAGTGAGTTCTGAGTGAGTGAACTGCGCAGCGAGCAGAGTGTGTTCTGAGTGAGTTCCGAATGAGTGAACTGAGCAGAGAGCGGAGTGAGTTCTGAGTGAGTGAACTGAGCGGAGAGTGGAGTGAGTTCTGAGTGAGTGAACTGAGCAGAGAGCGGAGTGAGTTCCGAGTGAGTGTACTGAGCAGAGAGTGGAGTGAGTTTTGAGTGAGTGAACACAGCAGAGAGCGGAGTGTGTTCCGAGTGAGTGAACTGAGCAGAGAGTGGAGTGAGTTCCGAGTGAGTGAACTGAGCAGAGAGTGGAGTGAGTTCCGAGTGAGTGAATTGAGCAGAGAGTGGAGTGTGTTCTGAGTGAGTTCTGAGTTAGTGAACGGCGCAGAGAGCAGAGTGAGTTCTGAGTAAGTTCCGAGTGATTTCCGAGTGAGTGAACTGAACAGAGAGTGTAGTGAGTTCCGAGTGAGTTAACTGAACAGAGAGTGGAGTGAGTTCTGAGTGAGTGAACTGAACAGAGAGTGTAGTGAGTTCCGAGTGAGTTAGCTGAGCAGAGAGTGGAGTGAGTTCTGAGTGAGTGAACTGCGCAGAGAGCAGAGTGAGTTGTTAGTGAGTTCCGAGTGAGTGAACTGAGCAGAGAGTGGAGTGAGTTCTGAGTGAGTGTACTGAACAGAGAGTGGAGTGAGTTCTGAGTGAGTGAACTGAGCAGAGAGCGGAGTGAGTTCCGAGTCAGTGAACTGAGCAGAGAGTGGATTGAGTTCTGAGTGAATGAACTGAGCAGAGAGTGGAGTGAGTTCCAAGTCAGTGAACAGCGCAGAGAGCAGAGTGAGTTCTGAGTGAGTTCCGAGTGAGTGAACTGAGCAGAGAGTGGAGTGAGTTCTGAGTGAGTGAACTGAGCGGAGAGTGGAGTGAGTTCTGAGTGAGTGAACTGAGCAGAGAGCGGAGTGAGTTCCGAGTGAGTGTACTGAGCAGAGAGTGGAGTGAGTTTTGAGTGAGTGAACACAGCAGAGAGCGGAGTGTGTTCCGAGTGAGTGAACTGAGCAGAGAGTGGAGTGAGTTCCGAGTGAGTGAACTGAGCAGAGAGTGGAGTGAGTTCCGAGTGAGTGAATTGAGCAGAGAGTGGAGTGTGTTCTGAGTGAGTTCTGAGTTAGTGAACGGCGCAGAGAGCAGAGTGAGTTCTGAGTAAGTTCCGAGTGATTTCCGAGTGAGTGAACTGAACAGAGAGTGTAGTGAGTTCCGAGTGAGTTAACTGAACAGAGAGTGGAGTGAGTTCTGAGTGAGTGAACTGAGCAGAGAGTGGAGTGAGTTTTGAGTGAGTGAACTGATCAGAGAGTGGAGTGAGTTCTGAGTGAGTGAACTGAGCAGACAGTGGAGTGATTTCTGAGTGAGTGAACTGAGCAGAGAGTGGAGTGAGTTCTGAGTGAGTGAACTGCGCAGCGAGCAGAGTGTGTTCTGAGTGAGTTCCGAATGAGTGAACTGAGCAGAGAGCGGAGTGAGTTCCGAGTGAGTGTACTGAGCAGAGAGTGGAGTGAGTTTTGAGTGAGTGAACTGAGCAGAGAGCGGAGTGAGTTCCGAGTGAGTGAACTGAGCAGAGAGTGGAGTGAGTTCCGAGTGAGTGAACTGAGCAGAGAGTGGAGTGAGTTCTGAGTGAGTTCTGATTGATTGAACAGCGCAGAGAGCAGAGTGAGTTCTGAGTGAGTTCCGTGTCATTTCCGAGTGAGTGAACTGAGCAGAGAGTGGAGTGAGTTCCGAGTGAGTGAACTGAACAGAGAGTGGAGTGAGTTCAGAGTGAGTGAACTGCACAGAGAGCAGAGTGAGTTCTGATTGAGTGAACTGAGCAGAGAGTGGAGTGAGTCCTGAGTGAGTGAACTGAGCAGAGAGTGGAGTGAGTTCCAAGTGAGTGAACTGAGCAGAGAGTGGAGTGAGTTCTCAGTGAGTGAACTGAGCAGAGAGTGGAGTGAGTTCTGAGTGAGTGAACTGAGCTGAGCGCTGAGTGAGTTCTGTGTGTGTTTTGAGTGAGTGAACTGAGCAGAGAGTGGAGTGAGTTCCGAGTGAGTTTTGTGTGAGTCCTGAGTGAGTGAACTCAGCAGAGAGGGAAGTGTGTTCCGAGTGAGTTCTGAGTGAGAGAACTGAGCAGAGAGCTGAGTGAATTCTGAGTGAGTGAACTGAGCAGAGAGCGGAGTGAGTTCCGAGTGAGTGTACTGAGCAGAGAGTGGAGTGAGTTTTGAGTGAGTGAACTCAGCAGAGAGCGGAGTGTGTTCCGAGTGAGTGAACTGAGCAGAGAGTGGAGTGAGTTCTGAGTGAGTGTACTGAACAGAGAGTGTAGTGAGTTCCGAGTGAGTTAACTGAGCAGAGAGTGGAGTGAGTTCTGAGTGAGTGAACTGAGCAGAGAGCGGAGTGATTTCCGAGTGAGTTCCTAGTGAGTGAACTGAGCAGAGAGTGGAGTGAGTTCCGAGTGAGTGAATTGAGCAGAGAGTGGAGTGCGTTCTGAGTGAGTTCTGAGTGAGTGAACGGCGCAGAGAGCAGAGTGAGTTCTGAGTAAGTTCCGAGTGATTTCTGAGTGAGTGAACTGAACAGAGAGTGTAGTGAGTTCCGAGTGAGTTAACTGAACAGAGAGTGGAGTGAGTTCCGAGTGAGTGAACTGCGCAGAGAGCAGAGTGAGTTGTGAGTGAGTTCCGAGTGAGTGAACTGAGCAGAGAGTGGAGTGAGTTCAGAGTGAGTGAACTGAGCAGAGCGTGGAGTGAGTTCTGAGTGAGTGAACTGAGCAGAGAGTAGAGTGAGTTCTGAGTGAGTTCCGAGTGAGTGAACTGAGCAGAGAGTGGAGTGAGTTCCGAGTGAGTGTACTGAACAGAGTGTGGAGTGAGTTCTGAGTGAGTGAACTGAGCAGAGAGCGGAGTGAGTTCCGAGTGAGTGAACTGAGCAGAGAGTGGAGTGAGTTCTGAGTGAATGAACTGAGCAGAGAGTGGAGTGAGTTCCAAGTCAGTGAACAGCGCAGAGAGCAGAGTGAGTTCTGAGTGAGTTCCGAGTGAGTGAACTGAGCAGAGAGTGGAGTGAGTTCTGAGTGAGTGAACTGAGCGGAGAGTGGAGTGAGTTCTGAGTGAGTTCCGAATGAGTGAACTGAGCAGAGAGTGGATTGAGTTTTGAGTGAGTGAACTGAGCAGAGAGCGGAGTGAGTTCCGAGTGAGTGAACTGAGCAGAGAGTGGAGTGAGTTCCGAGTGAGTGAACTGAGCAGAGAGTGGAGTGAGTTCTGAGTGAGTTCTGATTGAGTGAACAGCGCAGAGAGCAGAGTGAGTTCTGAGTGAGTTCAGTGTCATTTCCGAGTGAGTGAACTGAGCAGAGAGTGGAGTGAGTTCCGAGTGAGTGTACTGAGCAGAGAGTGGAGTGAGTTTTGAGTGAGTGAACACAGCAGAGAGCGGAGTGTGTTCCGAGTGAGTGAACTGAGCAGAGAGTGGAGTGAGTTCCGAGTGAGTGAACTGAGCAGAGAGTGGAGTGAGTTCCGAGTGAGTTAATTGAGCAGAGAGTGGAGTGTGTTCTGACTGAGTTCTGAGTTAGTGAACGGCGCAGAGAGCAGAGTGAGTTCTGAGTGAGTGAACTGAGCAGAGATCAGAGTGAGTTCCGAGTGAGTTAACTGAACAGAGAGTGGAGTGAGTTCTGAGTGAGTGAACTGAGCAGAGAGTGGAGTGAGTTTTGAGTGAGTGAACTGATCAGAGAGTGGAGTGAGTTCTGAGTGAGTGAACTGAGCAGAGAGTGGAGTGAGTTCTGAGTGAGTGAACTGAGTAGACAGTGGAGTGATTTCTGAGTGAGAGAACTGAGCAGAGAGTGGAGTGAGTTCTGAGTGAGTGAACTGCGCAGCGAGCAGAGTGTGTTCTGAGTGAGTTCCGAATGAGTGAACTGAGCAGAGAGCGGAGTGAGTTCCGAGTGAGTGTACTGAGCAGAGAGTGGAGTGAGTTTTGAGTGAGTGAACTGAGCAGAGAGTGGAGTGAGTTCCGAGTGAGTGAACTGAGCAGAGAGTGGAGTGAGTTCTGAGTGAGTTCTGATTGAGTGAACAGCGCAGAGAGCAGAGTGAGTTCTGAGTGAGTTCCGTGTCATTTCCGAGTGAGTGAACTGAGCAGAGAGTGGAGTGAGTTCCGAGTGAGTGAACTGAACAGAGAGTGGAGTGAGTTCAGAGTGAGTGAACTGCACAGAGAGCAGAGTGAGTTCTGAGTGAGTGAACTGAGCAGAGAGTGGAGTGAGTTCTGAGTGAGTGAACTGAGCAGAGAGTGGAGTGAGTTCCAAGTGAGTGAACTGAGCAGAGAGTGGAGTGAGTTATCAGTGAGTGAACTGAGCATAGAGTGGAGTGAATTCCGAGTGCGTGAACTCAGCAGAGAGGGAAGTGTGTTCAAAGTGAGTGAACTGAGCAGAGAACGGAGTGAGTTCTGAGTGAGTGAACTGAGCTGAGCGCTGAGTGAGTTCTCTGTGTGTTTTGAGTGAGTGAACTGAGCAGAGAGTGGAGTGAGTTCCGAGTGAGTTTTGTGTGAGTCCTGAGTGAGTGAACTCAGCAGAGAGGGAAGTGTGTTCCGCGTGCGTTCTGAGTGAGTGAACTGAGCAGAGAGCTGAGTGAGTTCTGAGTGAGTGAACTGAGCAGAGAGCGGAGTGAGTTCCGAGTGAGTGTACTGAGCAGAGAGTGGAGTGAGTTTTGAGTGAGTGAACTCAGCAGAGAGCGGAGTGTGTTCCGAGTGAGTGAACTGAGCAGAGAGTGGAGTGAGTTCTGAGTGAGTGAACTGAGCAGAGAGTGGAGTGAGTTCTGAGTGAGTGAACTGAGCAGAGAGCGGAATGATTTCCGAGTGAGTTCCGAGTGAGTGAACTGAGCAGAGAGTGGAGTGAGTTCCGCGTGAGTGAATTGAGCAGAGAGTGGAGTGCATTCTGAGTGAGTTCTGAGTGAGTGAACGGCGCAGAGAGCAGAGTGAGTTCTGAGTAAGTTCCGAGTGATTTCTGAGTGAGTGAACTGAACAGAGAGTGTAGTGAGTTCCGAGTGAGTTAACTGAACAGAGAGTGGAGTGAGTTCCGAGTGAGTGAACTGCGCAGAGAGCAGAGTGAGTTGTTAGTGAGTTCCGAGTGAGTGAACTGAGCAGAGAGTGGAGTGAGTTCAGAGTGAGTGAACTGAGCAGAGAGTGGAGTGAGTTCTGAGTGAGTGAACTGAGCAGAGTGTAGAGTGAGTTCTGAGTGAGTTCCGAGTGAGTGAACTGAGCAGAGAGTGGAGTGAGTTCCGAGTGAGTGTACTGAACAGAGAGTGGAGTGAGTTCTGAGTTAGTGAACTGAGCAGAGAGCGGAGTGAGTTCCGAGTGAGTGAACTGAGCAGAGAGTGGAGTGAGTTCTGAGTGAATGAACTGAGCAGAGAGTGGAGTGAGTTCCAAGTCAGTGAACAGCGCAGAGAGCAGAGTGAGCTCTGAGTGAGTTCCGAGTGAGTGAACTGAGCAGAGAGTGGAGTGAGTTCTGAGTGAGTGAACTGAGCGGAGAGTGGAGTGAGTTCTGAGTGAGTGAACTGAGCAGAGAGCGGAGTGAGTTCCGAGTGAGTGTACTGAGCAGAGAGTGGAGTGAGTTTTGAGTGAGTGAACACAGCAGAGAGCGGAGTGTGTTCCGAGTGAGTGAACTGAGCAGAGAGTGGAGTGAGTTCCGAGTGAGTGAACTGAGCAGAGAGTGGAGTGAGTTCCGAGTGAGTGAATTGAGCAGAGAGTGGAGTGTGTTCTGAGTGAGTTCTGAGTTAGTGAACGGCACAGAGAGCAGAGTGAGTTCTGAGTAAGTTCCGAGTGATTTCCGAGTGAGTGAACTGAACAGAGAGTGTAATGAGTTCCGAGTGAGTTAACTGAACAGAGAGTGGAGTGAGTTCTGAGTGAGTTCTGATTGAGTGAACAGCGCAGAGAGCAGAGTGAGTTCTGAGTGAGTTCCGTGTCATTTCCGAGTGAGTGAACTGAGCAGAGAGTGGAGTGAGTTCCGAGTGAGTGAACTGAACAGAGAGTGGAGTGAGTTCAGAGTGAGTGAACTGCACAGAGAGCAGAGTGAGTTCTGAGTGAGTGAACTGAGCAGAGTGTGGAGTGAGTTCTGAGTGAGTGAACTGAGCAGAGAGTGGGGTGAGTTCTGAGTGAGTGAACTGAGCAGAGAGTAGAGTGAGTTCTGAGTGAGTTCCGAGTGAGTGAACTGAGCAGAGAGTGGAGTGAGTTCCGAGTGAGTGTACTGAACAGAGAGTGGAGTGAGTTCTGAGTTAGTGAACTGAGCAGAGAGCGGAGTGAGTTCCGAGTGAGTGAACTGAGCAGAGAGTGGAGTGAGTTCTGAGTGAATGAACTGAGCAGAGAGTGGAGTGAGTTCCAAGTCAGTGAACAGCGCAGAGAGCAGAGTGAGTTCTGAGTGAGTTCCGAGTGAGTGAACTGAGCAGAGAGTGGAGTGAGTTCTGAGTGAGTGAACTGAGCGGAGAGTGGAGTGAGTTCTGAGTGAGTGAACTGAGCAGAGAGCGGAGTGAGTTCCGAGTGAGTGTACTGAGCAGAGAGTGGAGTGAGTTTTGAGTGAGTGAACACAGCAGAGAGCGGAGTGTGTTCCGAGTGAGTGAACTGAGCAGAGAGTGGAGTGAGTTCCGAGTGAGTGAACTGAGCAGAGAGTGGAGTGAGTTCCGAGTGAGTGAATTGAGCAGAGAGTGGAGTGTGTTCTGAGTGAGTTCTGAGTTAGTGAACGGCACAGAGAGCAGAGTGAGTTCTGAGTAAGTTCCGAGTGATTTCCGAGTGAGTGAACTGAACAGAGAGTGTAGTGAGTTCCGAGTGAGTTAACTGAACAGAGAGTGGAGTGAGTTCTGAGTGAGTTCTGATTGAGTGAACAGCGCAGAGAGCAGAGTGAGTTCTGAGTGAGTTCCGTGTCATTTCCGAGTGAGTGAACTGAGCAGAGAGTGGAGTGAGTTCCGAGTGAGTGAACTGAACAGAGAGTGGAGTGAGTTCAGAGTGAGTGAACTGCACAGAGAGCAGAGTGAGTTCTGAGTGAGTGAACTGAGCAGAGTGTGGAGTGAGTTCTGAGTGAGTGAACTGAGCAGAGAGTGGAGTGAGTTCCAAGTGAGTGAACTGAGCAGAGAGTGGAGTGAGTTATCAGTGAGTGAACTGAGCATAGAGTGGAGTGAATTCCGAGTGCGTGAACTCAGCAGAGAGGGAAGTGTGTTCAAAGTGAGTGAACTGAGCAGAGAGTGGAGTGAGTTCCGAGTGAGTTTTGTGTGAGTCCTGAGTGAGTGAACTCAGCAGAGAGGGAAGTGTGTTCCGAGTGAGTTCTGAGTTAGTGAACGGCGCAGAGAGCAGAGTGAGTTCTGAGTAAGTTCCGAGTGATTTCCAAGTGAGTGAACTGAACAGAGAGTGTAGTGAGTTCCGAGTGAGTTAACTGAACAGAGAGTGGAGTGAGTTCTGAGTGAGTGAACTGAGCAGAGAGTGGAGTGAGTTTTGAGTGAGTGAACTGATCAGAGAGTGGAGTGAGTTCTGAGTGAGTGAACTGAGCAGAGAGTGGAGTGAGTTCTGAGTGAGTGAACTGAGCAGACAGTGGAGTGATTTCTGAGTGAGTGAACTGAGCAGAGAGTGGAGTGAGTTCTGAGTGAGTGAACTGCGCAGCGAGCAGAGTGTGTTCTGAGTGAGTTCCGAATGAGTGAACTGAGCAGAGAGCGGAGTGAGTTCCGAGTGAGTGTACTGAGCAGAGAGTGGATTGAGTTTTGAGTGAGTGAACTGAGCAGAGAGCGGAGTGAGTTCCGAGTGAGTGAACTGAGCAGAGAGTGGAGTGAGTTCCGAGTGAGTGAACTGAGCAGAGAGTGGAGTGAGTTCTGAGTGAGTTCTGATTGAGTGAACAGCGCAGAGAGCAGAGTGAGTTCTGAGTGAGTTCAGTGTCATTTCCGAGTGAGTGAACTGAGCAGAGAGTGGAGTGAGTTCCGAGTGAGTGTACTGAGCAGAGAGTGGAGTGAGTTTTGAGTGAGTGAACACAGCAGAGAGCGGAGTGTGTTCCGAGTGAGTGAACTGAGCAGAGAGTGGAGTGAGTTCCGAGTGAGTGAACTGAGCAGAGAGTGGAGTGAGTTCCGAGTGAGTTAATTGAGCAGAGAGTGGAGTGTGTTCTGACTGAGTTCTGAGTTAGTGAACGGCGCAGAGAGCAGAGTGAGTTCTGAGTGAGTGAACTGAGCAGAGATCAGAGTGAGTTCCGAGTGAGTTAACTGAACAGAGAGTGGAGTGAGTTCTGAGTGAGTGAACTGAGCAGAGAGTGGAGTGAGTTTTGAGTGAGTGAACTGATCAGAGAGTGGAGTGAGTTCTGAGTGAGTGAACTGAGCAGAGAGTGGAGTGAGTTCTGAGTGAGTGAACTGAGTAGACAGTGGAGTGATTTCTGAGTGAGTGAACTGAGCAGAGAGTGGAGTGAGTTCTGAGTGAGTGAACTGCGCAGCGAGCAGAGTGTGTTCTGAGTGAGTTCCGAATGAGTGAACTGAGCAGAGAGCGGAGTGAGTTCCGAGTGAGTGTACTGAGCAGAGAGTGGAGTGAGTTTTGAGTGAGTGAACTGAGCAGAGAGTGGAGTGAGTTCCGAGTGAGTGAACTGAGCAGAGAGTGGAGTGAGTTCTGAGTGAGTTCTGATTGAGTGAACAGCGCAGAGAGCAGAGTGAGTTCTGAGTGAGTTCCGTGTCATTTCCGAGTGAGTGAACTGAGCAGAGAGTGGAGTGAGTTCCGAGTGAGTGAACTGAACAGAGAGTGGAGTGAGTTCAGAGTGAGTGAACTGCACAGAGAGCAGAGTGAGTTCTGAGTGAGTGAACTGAGCAGAGAGTGGAGTGAGTTCTGAGTGAGTGAACTGAGCAGAGAGTGGAGTGAGTTCCAAGTGAGTGAACTGAGCAGAGAGTGGAGTGAGTTATCAGTGAGTGAACTGAGCATAGAGTGGAGTGAATTCCGAGTGCGTGAACTCAGCAGAGAGGGAAGTGTGTTCAAAGTGAGTGAACTGAGCAGAGAACGGAGTGAGTTCTGAGTGAGTGAACTGAGCTGAGCGCTGAGTGAGTTCTGTGTGTGTTTTGAGTGAGTGAACTGAGCAGAGAGTGGAGTGAGTTCCGAGTGAGTTTTGTGTGAGTCCTGAGTGAGTGAACTCAGCAGAGAGGGAAGTGTGTTCCGAGTGAGTTCTGAGTGAGTGTACTGAGCAGAGAGCTGAGTGAGTTCTGAGTGAGTGAACTGAGCAGAGAGCGGAGTGAGTTCCGAGTGAGTGTACTGAGCAGAGAGTGGAGTGAGTTTTGAGTGAGTGAACTCAGCAGAGAGCGGAGTGTGTTCCGAGTGAGTGAACTGAGCAGAGAGTGGAGTGAGTTCTGAGTGAGTGAACTGAGCAGTGAGTGGAGTGAGTTCTGAGTGAGTGAACTGAGCAGAGAGCGGAATGATTTCCGAGTGAGTTCCGAGTGAGTGAACTGAGCAGAGAGTGGAGTGAGTTCCGAGTGAGTGAATTGAGCAGAGAGTGGAGTGCATTCTGAGTGAGTTCTGAGTGAGTGAACGGCGCAGAGAGCAGAGTGAGTTCTGAGTAAGTTCCGAGTGATTTCTGAGTGAGTGAACTGAACAGAGAGTGTAGTGAGTTCCGAGTGAGTTAACTGAACAGAGAGTGGAGTGAGTTCCGAGTGAGTGAACTGCGCAGAGAGCAGAGTGAGTTGTTAGTGAGTTCCGAGTGAGTGAACTGAGCAGAGAGTGGAGTGAGTTCAGAGTGAGTGAACTGAGCAGAGAGTGGAGTGAGTTCTGAGTGAGTGAACTGAGCAGAGAGTAGAGTGAGTTCTGAGTGAGTTCCGAGTGAGTGAACTGAGCAGAGAGTGGAGTGAGTTCCGAGTGAGTGTACTGAACAGAGAGTGGAGTGAGTTCTGAGTGAGTGAACTGAGCAGAGAGCGGAGTGAGTTTCGAGTGAGTGAACTGAGCAGAGAGTGGAGTGAGTTCTGAGTGAATGAACTGAGCAGAGAGTGGAGTGAGTTCCAAGTCAGTGAACAGCGCAGAGAGCAGAGTGAGTTCTGAGTGAGTTCCGAGTGAGTGAACTGAGCAGAGAGTGGAGTGAGTTCTGAGTGAGTGAACTGAGCGGAGAGTGGAGTGAGTTCTGAGTGAGTGAACTGAGCAGAGAGCGGAGTGAGTTCCGAGTGAGTGTACTGAGCAGAGAGTGGAGTGAGTTTTGAGTGAGTGAACACAGCAGAGAGCGGAGTGTGTTCAGAGTGAGTGAACTGAGCAGAGAGTGGAGTGAGTTCCGAGTGAGTGAACTGAGCAGAGAGTGGAGTGAGTTCCGAGTGAGTGAATTGAGCAGAGAGTGGAGTGTGTTCTGAGTGAGTTCTGAGTTAGTGAACGGCACAGAGAGCAGAGTGAGTTCTGAGTAAGTTCCGAGTGATTTCCGAGTGAGTGAACTGAACAGAGAGTGTAGTGAGTTCCGAGTGAGTTAACTGAACAGAGAGTGGAGTGAGTTCTGAGTGAGTTCTGATTGAGTGAACAGCGCAGAGAGCAGAGTGAGTTCTGAGTGAGTTCCGTGTCATTTCCGAGTGAGTGAACTGAGCAGAGAGTGGAGTGAGTTCCGAGTGAGTGAACTGAACAGAGAGTGGAGTGAGTTCAGAGTGAGTGAACTGCACAGAGAGCAGAGTGAGTTCTGAGTGAGTGAACTGAGCAGAGAGTGGAGTGAGTTCTGAGTGAGTGAACTGAGCAGAGAGTGGAGTGAGTTCCAAGTGAGTGAACTGAGCAGAGAGTGGAGTGAGTTATCAGTGAGTGAACTGAGCATAGAGTGGAGTGAATTCCGAGTGCGTGAACTCAGCAGAGAGGGAAGTGTGTTCAAAGTGAGTGAACTGAGCAGAGAACGGAGTGAGTTCTGAGTGAGTGAACTGAGCTGAGCGCTGAGTGAGTTCTGTGTGTGTTTTGAGTGAGTGAACTGAGCAGAGAGTGGAGTGAGTTCCGAGTGAGTTTTGTGTGAGTCCTGAGTGAGTGAACTCAGCAGAGAGGGAAGTGTGTTCCGAGTGAGTTCTGAGTGAGTGAACTGAGCAGAGAGCTGAGTGAGTTCTGAGTGAGGGAACTGAGCAGAGAGCGGAGTGAGTTCCGAGTGAGTGTACTGAGCAGAGAGTGGAGTGAGTTTTGAGTGAGTGAACTCAGCAGAGAGCGGAGTGTGTTCCGAGTGAGTGAACTGAGCAGAGAGTGGAGTGAGTTCTGAGTGAGTGAACTGAGCAGAGAGTGGAGTGAGTTCTGAGTGAGTGAACTGAGCAGAGAGCGGAATGATTTCCGAGTGAGTTCCGAGTGAGTGAACTGAGCAGAGAGTGGAGTGAGTTCCGAGTGAGTGAATTGAGCAGAGAGTGGAGTGCATTCTGAGTGAGTTCTGAGTGAGTGAACGGTGCAGAGAGCAGAGTGAGTTCTGAGTAAGTTCCGAGTGATTTCTGAGTGAGTGAACTGAACAGAGAGTGTAGTGAGTTCCGAGTGAGTTAACTGAACAGAGAGTGGAGTGAGTTCCGAGTGAGTGAACTGCGCAGAGAGCAGAGTGAGTTGTTAGTGAGTTCCGAGTGAGTGAACTGAGCAGAGAGTGGAGTGAGTTCAGAGTGAGTGAACTGAGCAGAGAGTGGAGTGAGTTCTGAGTGAGTGAACTGAGCAGAGAGTAGAGTGAGTTCTGAGTGAGTTCCGAGTGAGTGAACTGAGCAGAGAGTGGAGTGAGTTCCGAGTGAGTGTACTGAACAGCGTGTGGAGTGAGTTCTGAGTGAGTGAACTGAGCAGAGAGCGGAGTGAGTTCCGAGTGAGTGAACTGAGCAGAGAGTGGAGTGAGTTCTGAGTGAATGAACTGAGCAGAGAGTGGAGTGAGTTCCAAGTCAGTGAACAGCGCAGAGAGCAGAGTGAGTTCTGAGTGAGTTCCGAGTGAGTGAACTGAGCAGAGAGTGGAGTGAGTTCTGAGTGAGTGAACTGAGCGGAGAGTGGAGTGAGTTCTGAGTGAGTGAACTGAGCAGAGAGCGGAGTGAGTTCCGAGTGAGTGTACTGAGCAGAGAGTGGAGTGAGTTTTGAGTGAGTGAACACAGCAGAGAGCGGAGTGTGTTCAGAGTGAGTGAACTGAGCAGAGAGTGGAGTGAGTTCCGAGTGAGTGAACTGAGCAGAGAGTGGAGTGAGTTCCGAGTGAGTGAATTGAGCAGAGAGTGGAGTGTGTTCTGAGTGAGTTCTGAGTTAGTGAACGGCGCAGAGAGCAGAGTGAGTTCTGAGTAAGTTCCGAGTGATTTCCAAGTGAGTGAACTGAACAGAGAGTGGAGTGAGTTCTGAGTGAGTGAACTGAGCAGAGAGTGGAGTGAGTTTTGAGTGAGTGAACTGATCAGAGAGTGGAGTGAGTTCTGAGTGAGTGAACTGAGCAGAGAGTGGAGTGAGTTCTGAGTGAGTGAACTGAGCAGACAGTGGAGTGATTTCTGAGTGAGTGAACTGAGCAGAGAGTGGAGTGAGTTCTGAGTGAGTGAACTGAGCAGAGAGCGGAGTGAGTTCCGAGTGAGTGAACTGAGCAGAGAGTGGAGTGAGTTCTGAGTGAATGAACTGAGCAGAGAGTGGAGTGAGTTCCAAGTCAGTGAACAGCGCAGAGAGCAGAGTGAGTTCTGAGTGAGTTCCGAGTGAGTGAACTGAGCAGAGAGTGGAGTGAGTTCTGAGTGAGTGAACTGAGCGGAGAGTGGAGTGAGTTCTGAGTGAGTGAACTGAGCAGAGAGCGGAGTGAGTTCCGAGTGAGTGTACTGAGCAGAGAGTGGAGTGAGTTTTGAGTGAGTGAACACAGCAGAGAGCGGAGTGTGTTCCGAGTGAGTGAACTGAGCAGAGAGTGGAGTGAGTTCCGAGTGAGTGAACTGAGCAGAGAGTGGAGTGAGTTCCGAGTGAGTGAATTGAGCAGAGAGTGGAGTGTGTTCTGAGTGAGTTCTGAGTTAGTGAACGGCACAGAGAGCAGAGTGAGTTCTGAGTAAGTTCCGAGTGATTTCCGAGTGAGTGAACTGAACAGAGAGTGTAGTGAGTTCCGAGTGAGTTAACTGAACAGAGAGTGGAGTGAGTTTTGAGTGAGTGAACTGAGCAGAGAGTGGAGTGAGTTTTGAGTGAGTGAACTGATCAGAGAGTGGAGTGAGTTCTGAGTGAGTGAACTGAGCAGAGAGTGGAGTGAGTTCTGAGTGAGTGAACTGCGCAGCGAGCAGAGTGTGTTCTGAGTGAGTTCCGAATGAGTGAACTGAACAGAGAGCGGAGTGAGTTCCGAGTGAGTGTACTGAGCAGAGAGTGGAGTGAGTTCAGAGTGAGTGAACTGAGCAGAGAGTGGAGTGAGTTCTGAGTGAGTGAACTGAGCAGAGAGTAGAGTGAGTTCTGAGTGAGTTCCGAGTGAGTGAACTGAGCAGAGAGTGGAGTGAGTTCCGAGTGAGTGTACTGAACAGCGTGTGGAGTGAGTTCTGAGTGAGTGAACTGAGCAGAGAGCGGAGTGAGTTCCGAGTGAGTGAACTGAGCAGAGAGTGGAGTGAGTTCTGAGTGAATGAACTGAGCAGAGAGTGGAGTGAGTTCCAAGTCAGTGAACAGCGCAGAGAGCAGAGTGAGTTCTGAGTGAGTTCCGAGTGAGTGAACTGAGCAGAGAGTGGAGTGAGTTCTGAGTGAGTGAACTGAGCGGAGAGTGGAGTGAGTTCTGAGTGAGTGAACTGAGCAGAGAGCGGAGTGAGTTCCGAGTGAGTGTACTGAGCAGAGAGTGGAGTGAGTTTTGAGTGAGTGAACACAGCAGAGAGCGGAGTGTGTTCAGAGTGAGTGAACTGAGCAGAGAGTGGAGTGAGTTCCGAGTGAGTGAACTGAGCAGAGAGTGGAGTGAGTTCCGAGTGAGTGAATTGAGCAGAGAGTGGAGTGTGTTCTGAGTGAGTTCTGAGTTAGTGAACGGCGCAGAGAGCAGAGTGAGTTCTGAGTAAGTTCCGAGTGATTTCCAAGTGAGTGAACTGAACAGAGAGTGGAGTGAGTTCTGAGTGAGTGAACTGAGCAGAGAGTGGAGTGAGTTTTGAGTGAGTGAACTGATCAGAGAGTGGAGTGAGTTCTGAGTGAGTGAACTGAGCAGAGAGTGGAGTGAGTTCTGAGTGAGTGAACTGAGCAGACAGTGGAGTGATTTCTGAGTGAGTGAACTGAGCAGAGAGTGGAGTGAGTTCTGAGTGAGTGAACTGCGCAGCGAGCAGAGTGTGTTCCGAGTGAGTTCCGAATGAGTGAACTGAGCAGAGAGCGGAGTGAGTTCCGAGTGAGTGTACTGAGCAGAGAGTGGAGTGAGTTCTGAGTGAGTGAACTGAGCAGAGAGTAGAGTGAGTTCTGAGTGAGTTCCGAGTGAGTGAACTGAGCAGAGAGTGGAGTGAGTTCCGAGTGAGTGTACTGAACAGCGTGTGGAGTGAGTTCTGAGTGAGTGAACTGAGCAGAGAGCGGAGTGAGTTCCGAGTGAGTGAACTGAGCAGAGAGTGGAGTGAGTTCTGAGTGAATGAACTGAGCAGAGAGTGGAGTGAGTTCCAAGTCAGTGAACAGCGCAGAGAGCAGAGTGAGTTCTGAGTGAGTTCCGAGTGAGTGAACTGAGCAGAGAGTGGAGTGAGTTCTGAGTGAGTGAACTGAGCGGAGAGTGGAGTGAGTTCTGAGTGAGTGAACTGAGCAGAGAGCGGAGTGAGTTCCGAGTGAGTGTACTGAGCAGAGAGTGGAGTGAGTTTTGAGTGAGTGAACACAGCAGAGAGCGGAGTGTGTTCAGAGTGAGTGAACTGAGCAGAGAGTGGAGTGAGTTCCGAGTGAGTGAACTGAGCAGAGAGTGGAGTGAGTTCCGAGTGAGTGAATTGAGCAGAGAGTGGAGTGTGTTCTGAGTGAGTTCTGAGTTAGTGAACGGCGCAGAGAGCAGAGTGAGTTCTGAGTAAGTTCCGAGTGATTTCCAAGTGAGTGAACTGAACAGAGAGTGGAGTGAGTTCTGAGTGAGTGAACTGAGCAGAGAGTGGAGTGAGTTTTGAGTGAGTGAACTGATCAGAGAGTGGAGTGAGTTCTGAGTGAGTGAACTGAGCAGAGAGTGGAGTGAGTTCTGAGTGAGTGAACTGAGCAGACAGTGGAGTGATTTCTGAGTGAGTGAACTGAGCAGAGAGTGGAGTGAGTTCTGAGTGAGTGAACTGAGCAGAGAGCGGAGTGAGTTCCGAGTGAGTGAACTGAGCAGAGAGTGGAGTGAGTTCTGAGTGAATGAACTGAGCAGAGAGTGGAGTGAGTTCCAAGTCAGTGAACAGCGCAGAGAGCAGAGTGAGTTCTGAGTGAGTTCCGAGTGAGTGAACTGAGCAGAGAGTGGAGTGAGTTCTGAGTGAGTGAACTGAGCGGAGAGTGGAGTGAGTTCTGAGTGAGTGAACTGAGCAGAGAGCGGAGTGAGTTCCGAGTGAGTGTACTGAGCAGAGAGTGGAGTGAGTTTTGAGTGAGTGAACACAGCAGAGAGCGGAGTGTGTTCCGAGTGAGTGAACTGAGCAGAGAGTGGAGTGAGTTCCGAGTGAGTGAACTGAGCAGAGAGTGGAGTGAGTTCCGAGTGAGTGAATTGAGCAGAGAGTGGAGTGTGTTCTGAGTGAGTTCTGAGTTAGTGAACGGCACAGAGAGCAGAGTGAGTTCTGAGTAAGTTCCGAGTGATTTCCGAGTGAGTGAACTGAACAGAGAGTGTAGTGAGTTCCGAGTGAGTTAACTGAACAGAGAGTGGAGTGAGTTTTGAGTGAGTGAACTGAGCAGAGAGTGGAGTGAGTTTTGAGTGAGTGAACTGATCAGAGAGTGGAGTGAGTTCTGAGTGAGTGAACTGAGCAGAGAGTGGAGTGAGTTCTGAGTGAGTGAACTGCGCAGCGAGCAGAGTGTGTTCTGAGTGAGTTCCGAATGAGTGAACTGAACAGAGAGCGGAGTGAGTTCCGAGTGAGTGTACTGAGCAGAGAGTGGAGTGAGTTCAGAGTGAGTGAACTGAGCAGAGAGTGGAGTGAGTTCTGAGTGAGTGAACTGAGCAGAGAGTAGAGTGAGTTCTGAGTGAGTTCCGAGTGAGTGAACTGAGCAGAGAGTGGAGTGAGTTCCGAGTGAGTGTACTGAACAGCGTGTGGAGTGAGTTCTGAGTGAGTGAACTGAGCAGAGAGCGGAGTGAGTTCCGAGTGAGTGAACTGAGCAGAGAGTGGAGTGAGTTCTGAGTGAATGAACTGAGCAGAGAGTGGAGTGAGTTCCAAGTCAGTGAACAGCGCAGAGAGCAGAGTGAGTTCTGAGTGAGTTCCGAGTGAGTGAACTGAGCAGAGAGTGGAGTGAGTTCTGAGTGAGTGAACTGAGCGGAGAGTGGAGTGAGTTCTGAGTGAGTGAACTGAGCAGAGAGCGGAGTGAGTTCCGAGTGAGTGTACTGAGCAGAGAGTGGAGTGAGTTTTGAGTGAGTGAACACAGCAGAGAGCGGAGTGTGTTCAGAGTGAGTGAACTGAGCAGAGAGTGGAGTGAGTTCCGAGTGAGTGAACTGAGCAGAGAGTGGAGTGAGTTCCGAGTGAGTGAATTGAGCAGAGAGTGGAGTGTGTTCTGAGTGAGTTCTGAGTTAGTGAACGGCGCAGAGAGCAGAGTGAGTTCTGAGTAAGTTCCGAGTGATTTCCAAGTGAGTGAACTGAACAGAGAGTGGAGTGAGTTCTGAGTGAGTGAACTGAGCAGAGAGTGGAGTGAGTTTTGAGTGAGTGAACTGATCAGAGAGTGGAGTGAGTTCTGAGTGAGTGAACTGAGCGGAGAGTGGAGTGAGTTCTGAGTGAGTGAACTGAGCAGAGAGCGGAGTGAGTTCCGAGTGAGTGTACTGAGCAGAGAGTGGAGTGAGTTTTGAGTGAGTGAACACAGCAGAGAGCGGAGTGTGTTCAGAGTGAGTGAACTGAGCAGAGAGTGGAGTGAGTTCCGAGTGAGTGAACTGAGCAGAGAGTGGAGTGAGTTCCGAGTGAGTGAATTGAGCAGAGAGTGGAGTGTGTTCTGAGTGAGTTCTGAGTTAGTGAACGGCACAGAGAGCAGAGTGAGTTCTGAGTAAGTTCCGAGTGATTTCCGAGTGAGTGAACTGAACAGAGAGTGTAGTGAGTTCCGAGTGAGTTAACTGAACAGAGAGTGGAGTGAGTTCTGAGTGAGTTCTGATTGAGTGAACAGCGCAGAGAGCAGAGTGAGTTCTGAGTGAGTTCCGTGTCATTTCCGAGTGAGTGAACTGAGCAGAGAGTGGAGTGAGTTCCGAGTGAGTGAACTGAACAGAGAGTGGAGTGAGTTCAGAGTGAGTGAACTGCACAGAGAGCAGAGTGAGTTCTGAGTGAGTGAACTGAGCAGAGAGTGGAGTGAGTTCTGAGTGAGTGAACTGAGCAGAGAGTGGAGTGAGTTCCAAGTGAGTGAACTGAGCAGAGAGTGGAGTGAGTTATCAGTGAGTGAACTGAGCATAGAGTGGAGTGAATTCCGAGTGCGTGAACTCAGCAGAGAGGGAAGTGTGTTCAAAGTGAGTGAACTGAGCAGAGAACGGAGTGAGTTCTGAGTGAGTGAACTGAGCTGAGCGCTGAGTGAGTTCTGTGTGTGTTTTGAGTGAGTGAACTGAGCAGAGAGTGGAGTGAGTTCCGAGTGAGTTTTGTGTGAGTCCTGAGTGAGTGAACTCAGCAGAGAGGGAAGTGTGTTCCGAGTGAGTTCTGAGTGAGTGAACTGAGCAGAGAGCTGAGTGAGTTCTGAGTGAGGGAACTGAGCAGAGAGCGGAGTGAGTTCCGAGTGAGTGTACTGAGCAGAGAGTGGAGTGAGTTTTGAGTGAGTGAACTCAGCAGAGAGCGGAGTGTGTTCCGAGTGAGTGAACTGAGCAGAGAGTGGAGTGAGTTCTGAGTGAGTGAACTGAGCAGAGAGTGGAGTGAGTTCTGAGTGAGTGAACTGAGCAGAGAGCGGAATGATTTCCGAGTGAGTTCCGAGTGAGTGAACTGAGCAGAGAGTGGAGTGAGTTCCGAGTGAGTGAATTGAGCAGAGAGTGGAGTGCATTCTGAGTGAGTTCTGAGTGAGTGAACGGTGCAGAGAGCAGAGTGAGTTCTGAGTAAGTTCCGAGTGATTTCTGAGTGAGTGAACTGAAAAGAGAGTGTAGTGAGTTCCGAGTGAGTTAACTGAACAGAGAGTGGAGTGAGTTCCGAGTGAGTGAACTGCGCAGAGAGCAGAGTGAGTTGTTAGTGAGTTCCGAGTGAGTGAACTGAGCAGAGAGTGGAGTGAGTTCAGAGTGAGTGAACTGAGCAGAGAGTGGAGTGAGTTCTGAGTGAGTGAACTGAGCAGAGAGTAGAGTGAGTTCTGAGTGAGTTCCGAGTGAGTGAACTGAGCAGAGAGTGGAGTGAGTTCCGAGTGAGTGTACTGAACAGCGTGTGGAGTGAGTTCTGAGTGAGTGAACTGAGCAGAGAGCGGAGTGAGTTCCGAGTGAGTGAACTGAGCAGAGAGTGGAGTGAGTTCTGAGTGAATGAACTGAGCAGAGAGTGGAGTGAGTTCCAAGTCAGTGAACAGCGCAGAGAGCAGAGTGAGTTCTGAGTGAGTTCCGAGTGAGTGAACTGAGCAGAGAGTGGAGTGAGTTCTGAGTGAGTGAACTGAGCGGAGAGTGGAGTGAGTTCTGAGTGAGTGAACTGAGCAGAGAGCGGAGTGAGTTCCGAGTGAGTGTACTGAGCAGAGAGTGGAGTGAGTTTTGAGTGAGTGAACACAGCAGAGAGCGGAGTGTGTTCAGAGTGAGTGAACTGAGCAGAGAGTGGAGTGAGTTCCGAGTGAGTGAACTGAGCAGAGAGTGGAGTGAGTTCCGAGTGAGTGAATTGAGCAGAGAGTGGAGTGTGTTCTGAGTGAGTTCTGAGTTAGTGAACGGCGCAGAGAGCAGAGTGAGTTCTGAGTAAGTTCCGAGTGATTTCCAAGTGAGTGAACTGAACAGAGAGTGGAGTGAGTTCTGAGTGAGTGAACTGAGCAGAGAGTGGAGTGAGTTTTGAGTGAGTGAACTGATCAGAGAGTGGAGTGAGTTCTGAGTGAGTGAACTGAGCAGAGAGTGGAGTGAGTTCTGAGTGAGTGAACTGAGCAGACAGTGGAGTGATTTCTGAGTGAGTGAACTGAGCAGAGAGTGGAGTGAGTTCTGAGTGAGTGAACTGAGCAGAGAGCGGAGTGAGTTCCGAGTGAGTGAACTGAGCAGAGAGTGGAGTGAGTTCTGAGTGAATGAACTGAGCAGAGAGTGGAGTGAGTTCCAAGTCAGTGAACAGCGCAGAGAGCAGAGTGAGTTCTGAGTGAGTTCCGAGTGAGTGAACTGAGCAGAGAGTGGAGTGAGTTCTGAGTGAGTGAACTGAGCGGAGAGTGGAGTGAGTTCTGAGTGAGTGAACTGAGCAGAGAGCGGAGTGAGTTCCGAGTGAGTGTACTGAGCAGAGAGTGGAGTGAGTTTTGAGTGAGTGAACACAGCAGAGAGCGGAGTGTGTTCCGAGTGAGTGAACTGAGCAGAGAGTGGAGTGAGTTCCGAGTGAGTGAACTGAGCAGAGAGTGGAGTGAGTTCCGAGTGAGTGAATTGAGCAGAGAGTGGAGTGTGTTCTGAGTGAGTTCTGAGTTAGTGAACGGCACAGAGAGCAGAGTGAGTTCTGAGTAAGTTCCGAGTGATTTCCGAGTGAGTGAACTGAACAGAGAGTGTAGTGAGTTCCGAGTGAGTTAACTGAACAGAGAGTGGAGTGAGTTTTGAGTGAGTGAACTGAGCAGAGAGTGGAGTGAGTTTTGAGTGAGTGAACTGATCAGAGAGTGGAGTGAGTTCTGAGTGAGTGAACTGCGCAGCGAGCAGAGTGTGTTCTGAGTGAGTTCCGAATGAGTGAACTGAACAGAGAGCGGAGTGAGTTCCGAGTGAGTGTACTGAGCAGAGAGTGGAGTGTGTTCAGAGTGAGTGAACTGAGCAGAGAGTGGAGTGAGTTCTGAGTGAGTGAACTGAGCAGAGAGTAGAGTGAGTTCTGAGTGAGTTCCGAGTGAGTGAACTGAGCAGAGAGTGGAGTGAGTTCCGAGTGAGTGTACTGAACAGCGTGTGGAGTGAGTTCTGAGTGAGTGAACTGAGCAGAGAGCGGAGTGAGTTCCGAGTGAGTGAACTGAGCAGAGAGTGGAGTGAGTTCTGAGTGAGTGAACTGAGCGGAGAGTGGAGTGAGTTCTGAGTGAGTGAACTGAGCAGAGAGCGGAGTGAGTTCCGAGTGAGTGTACTGAGCAGAGAGTGGAGTGAGTTTTGAGTGAGTGAACACAGCAGAGAGCGGAGTGTGTTCAGAGTGAGTGAACTGAGCAGAGAGTGGAGTGAGTTCCGAGTGAGTGAACTGAGCAGAGAGTGGAGTGAGTTCCGAGTGAGTGAATTGAGCAGAGAGTGGAGTGTGTTCTGAGTGAGTTCTGAGTTAGTGAACGGCGCAGAGAGCAGAGTGAGTTCTGAGTAAGTTCCGAGTGATTTCCAAGTGAGTGAACTGAACAGAGAGTGGAGTGAGTTCTGAGTGAGTGAACTGAGCAGAGAGTGGAGTGAGTTTTGAGTGAGTGAACTGATCAGAGAGTGGAGTGAGTTCTGAGTGAGTGAACTGAGCAGAGAGTGGAGTGAGTTCTGAGTGAGTGAACTGAGCAGACAGTGGAGTGATTTCTGAGTGAGTGAACTGAGCAGAGAGTGGAGTGAGTTCTGAGTGAGTGAACTGCGCAGCGAGCAGAGTGTGTTCCGAGTGAGTTCCGAATGAGTGAACTGAGCAGAGAGCGGAGTGAGTTCCGAGTGAGTGTACTGAGCAGAGAGTGGAGTGAGTTCTGAGTGAGTGAACTGAGCAGAGAGTAGAGTGAGTTCTGAGTGAGTTCCGAGTGAGTGAACTGAGCAGAGAGTGGAGTGAGTTCCGAGTGAGTGTACTGAACAGCGTGTGGAGTGAGTTCTGAGTGAGTGAACTGAGCAGAGAGCGGAGTGAGTTCCGAGTGAGTGAACTGAGCAGAGAGTGGAGTGAGTTCTGAGTGAATGAACTGAGCAGAGAGTGGAGTGAGTTCCAAGTCAGTGAACAGCGCAGAGAGCAGAGTGAGTTCTGAGTGAGTTCCGAGTGAGTGAACTGAGCAGAGAGTGGAGTGAGTTCTGAGTGAGTGAACTGAGCGGAGAGTGGAGTGAGTTCTGAGTGAGTGAACTGAGCAGAGAGCGGAGTGAGTTCCGAGTGAGTGTACTGAGCAGAGAGTGGAGTGAGTTTTGAGTGAGTGAACACAGCAGAGAGCGGAGTGTGTTCAGAGTGAGTGAACTGAGCAGAGAGTGGAGTGAGTTCCGAGTGAGTGAACTGAGCAGAGAGTGGAGTGAGTTCCGAGTGAGTGAATTGAGCAGAGAGTGGAGTGTGTTCTGAGTGAGTTCTGAGTTAGTGAACGGCGCAGAGAGCAGAGTGAGTTCTGAGTAATTTCCGAGTGATTTCCAAGTGAGTGAACTGAACAGAGAGTGGAGCGAGTTCTGAGTGAGTGAACTGAGCAGAGAGTGGAGTGAGTTTTGAGTGAGTGAACTGATCAGAGAGTGGAGTGAGTTCTGAGTGAGTGAACTGAGCAGAGAGTGGAGTGAGTTCTGAGTGAGTGAACTGAGCAGACAGTGGAGTGATTTCTGAGTGAGTGAACTGAGCAGAGAGTGGAGTGAGTTCTGAGTGAGTGAACTGAGCAGAGAGCGGAGTGAGTTCCGAGTGAGTGAACTGAGCAGAGAGTGGAGTGAGTTCTGAGTGAATGAACTGAGCAGAGAGTGGAGTGAGTTCCAAGTCAGTGAACAGCGCAGAGAGCAGAGTGAGTTCTGAGTGAGTTCCGAGTGAGTGAACTGAGCAGAGAGTGGAGTGAGTTCTGAGTGAGTGAACTGAGCGGAGAGTGGAGTGAGTTCTGAGTGAGTGAACTGAGCAGAGAGCGGAGTGAGTTCCGAGTGAGTGTACTGAGCAGAGAGTGGAGTGAGTTTTGAGTGAGTGAACACAGCAGAGAGCGGAGTGTGTTCCGAGTGAGTGAACTGAGCAGAGAGTGGAGTGAGTTCCGAGTGAGTGAACTGAGCAGAGAGTGGAGTGAGTTCCGAGTGAGTGAATTGAGCAGAGAGTGGAGTGTGTTCTGAGTGAGTTCTGAGTTAGTGAACGGCACAGAGAGCAGAGTGAGTTCTGAGTAAGTTCCGAGTGATTTCCGAGTGAGTGAACTGAACAGAGAGTGTAGTGAGTTCCGAGTGAGTTAACTGAACAGAGAGTGGAGTGAGTTTTGAGTGAGTGAACTGAGCAGAGAGTGGAGTGAGTTTTGAGTGAGTGAACTGATCAGAGAGTGGAGTGAGTTCTGAGTGAGTGAACTGAGCAGAGAGTGGAGTGAGTTCTGAGTGAGTGAACTGCGCAGCGAGCAGAGTGTGTTCTGAGTGAGTTCCGAATGAGTGAACTGAACAGAGAGCGGAGTGAGTTCCGAGTGAGTGTACTGAGCAGAGAGTGGAGTGAGTTCAGAGTGAGTGAACTGAGCAGAGAGTGGAGTGAGTTCTGAGTGAGTGAACTGAGCAGAGAGTAGAGTGAGTTCTGAGTGAGTTCCGAGTGAGTGAACTGAGCAGAGAGTGGAGTGAGTTCCGAGTGAGTGTACTGAACAGCGTGTGGAGTGAGTTCTGAGTGAGTGAACTGAGCAGAGAGCGGAGTGAGTTCCGAGTGAGTGAACTGAGCAGAGAGTGGAGTGAGTTCTGAGTGAATGAACTGAGCAGAGAGTGGAGTGAGTTCCAAGTCAGTGAACAGCGCAGAGAGCAGAGTGAGTTCTGAGTGAGTTCCGAGTGAGTGAACTGAGCAGAGAGTGGAGTGAGTTCTGAGTGAGTGAACTGAGCGGAGAGTGGAGTGAGTTCTGAGTGAGTGAACTGAGCAGAGAGCGGAGTGAGTTCCGAGTGAGTGTACTGAGCAGAGAGTGGAGTGAGTTTTGAGTGAGTGAACACAGCAGAGAGCGGAGTGTGTTCAGAGTGAGTGAACTGAGCAGAGAGTGGAGTGAGTTCCGAGTGAGTGAACTGAGCAGAGAGTGGAGTGAGTTCCGAGTGAGTGAATTGAGCAGAGAGTGGAGTGTGTTCTGAGTGAGTTCTGAGTTAGTGAACGGCGCAGAGAGCAGAGTGAGTTCTGAGTAAGTTCCGAGTGATTTCCAAGTGAGTGAACTGAACAGAGAGTGGAGTGAGTTCTGAGTGAGTGAACTGAGCAGAGAGTGGAGTGAGTTTTGAGTGAGTGAACTGATCAGAGAGTGGAGTGAGTTCTGAGTGAGTGAACTGAGCAGAGAGTGGAGTGAGTTCTGAGTGAGTGAACTGAGCAGACAGTGGAGTGATTTCTGAGTGAGTGAACTGAGCAGAGAGTGGAGTGAGTTCTGAGTGAGTGAACTGCGCAGCGAGCAGAGTGTGTTCCGAGTGAGTTCCGAATGAGTGAACTGAGCAGAGAGCGGAGTGAGTTCCGAGTGAGTGTACTGAGCAGAGAGTGGATTGAGTTTTGAGTGAGTGAACTGAGCAGAGAGCGGAGTGAGTTCCGAGTGAGTGAACTGAGCAGAGAGTGGAGTGAGTTCCGAGTGAGTGAACTGAGCAGAGAGTGGAGTGAGTTCTGAGTGAGTTCTGATTGAGTGAACAGCGCAGAGAGCAGTGTGAGTTCTGAGTGAGTTCAGTGTCATTTCCGAGTGAGTGAACTGAGCAGAGAGTGGAGTGAGTTCCGAGTGAGTGTACTGAGCAGAGAGTGGAGTGAGTTTTGAGTGAGTGAACACAGCAGAGAGCGGAGTGTGTTCCGAGTGAGTGAACTGAGCAGAGAGCGGAGTGAGTTCCGAGTGAGTGAACTGAGCAGAGAGTGGAGTGAGTTCCGAGTGAGTGAACTGAGCAGAGAGTGGAGTGAGTTCCGAGTGAGTGAACTGAACAGAGAGTGGAGTGAGTTCTGAGTGAGTGAACTGAGCAGAGAGTGGAGTGAGTTCAGAGTGAGTGAACTGCACAGAGAGCAGAGTGAGTTCTGAGTGAGTGAACTGAGCAGAGAGTGGAGTGAGTTCTGAGTGAGTGAACTGAGCAGAGAGTGGAGTGAGTTATCAGTGAGTGAACTGAGCATAGAGTGGAGTGAATTCCGAGTGCGTAAACTCAGCAGAGAGGGAAGTGTGTTCCAAGTGAGTGAACTGAGCAGAGAACGGAGTGAGTTCTGAGTGAGTGAACTGAGCTGAGCGCTGAGTGAGTTCTGTGTGTGTTTTGAGTGAGTGAACTGAGCAGAGAGTGGAGTGAGTTCCGAGTGAGTTTTGTGTGAGTCCTGAGTGAGTGAACTCAGCAGAGAGGGAAGTGTGTTCCGAGTGAGTTCTGAGTGAGTGAACTGAGCAGAGAGCTGAGTGAGTTCTGAGTGAGTGAACTGAGCAGAGAGCGGAGTGAGTTCAGAGTGAGTGTACTGAGCAGAGAGTGGAGTGAGTTTTGAGTGAGTGAACTCAGCAGAGAGCGGAGTGTGTTCCGAGTGAGTGAACTGAGCAGAGAGTGGAGTGAGTTCTGAGTGAGTGAACTGAGCAGAGAGTGGAGTGAGTTCTGAGTGATTGAACTGAGCAGAGAGTGGAGTGAGTTCCGAGTGAGTGAATTGAGCAGAGAGTGGAGTGAGTTCTGAGTGAGTTCTGAGTGAGTGAACGGCGCAAAGAGCAGAGTGAGTTCTGAGTAGGTTCCGAGTGATTTCTGAGTGAGTGAACTGAACAGAGAGTGTAGTGAGTTCCGAGTGAGTTAACTGAGCAGAGAGTGGAGTGAGTTCTGAGTGAGTGAACTGCGCAGAGAGCAGAGTGAGTTGTTAGTGATTTCTGAGTGAGTGAACTGAACAGAGAGTGTAGTGAGTTCCGAGTGAGTTAACTGAACAGAGAGTGGAGTGAGTTCTGAGTGAGTGAACTGCGCAGAGAGCAGAGTGAGTTGTTAGTGAGTTCCGAGTGAGTGAACTGAGCAGAGAGTGGAGTGAGTTCCGAGTGAGTGTACTGAACAGAGAGTGGAGTGAGTTCTGAGTGAGTGAACTGAGCAGAGAGCGGAGTGAGTTCCGAGTGAGTGAACTGAGCAGAGAGTGGAGTGAGTTCTGAGTGAATGAACTGAGCAGAGAGTGGAGTGAGTTCCAAGTCAGTGAACAGCGCAGAGAGCAGAGTGAGTTCTGAGTGAGTTCCGAGTGAGTGAACTGAGCAGAGAGTGGAGTGAGTTCTGAGTGAGTGAACTGAGCGGAGAGTGGAGTGAGTTCTGAGTGAGTGAACTGAGCAGAGAGCGGAGTGAGGTCCGAGTGAGTGTACTGAGCAGAGAGTGGAGTGAGTTTTGAGTGAGTGAACACAGCAGAGAGCGGAGTGTGTTCCGAGTGAGTGAACTGAGCAGAGAGTGGAGTGAGTTCCGAGTGAGTGAACTGAGCAGAGAGTGGAGTGAGTTCCGAGTGAGTGAATTGAGCAGAGAGTGGAGTGTGTTCTGAGTGAGTTCTGAGTTAGTGAACGGCGCAGAGAGCAGAGTGAGTTCTGAGTAAGTTCCGAGTGATTTCCGAGTGAGTGAACTGAACAGAGAGTGTAGTGAGTTCCGAGTGAGTTAACTGAACAGAGAGTGGAGTGAGTTCTGAGTGAGTGAACTGAGCAGAGAGTGGAGTGAGTTTTGAGTGAGTGAACTGATCAGAGAGTGGAGTGAGTTCAGAGTGAGTGAACTGAGCAGACAGTGGAGTGAGTTCTGAGTGAGTGAACTGCGCAGCGAGCAGAGTGTGTTCTGAGTGAGTTCCGAATGAGTGAACTGAACAGAGAGCGGAGTGAGTTCCGAGTGAGTGTACTGAGCAGAGAGTGGAGTGAGTTCAGAGTGAGTGAACTGAGCAGAGAGTGGAGTGAGTTCTGAGTGAGTGAACTGAGCAGAGAGTAGAGTGAGTTCTGAGTGAGTTCCGAGTGAGTGAACTGAGCAGAGAGTGGAGTGAGTTCCGAGTGAGTGTACTGAACAGCGTGTGGAGTGAGGTCTGAGTGAGTGAACTGAGCAGAGAGCGGAGTGAGTTCCGAGTGAGTGAACTGAGCAGAGAGTGGAGTGAGTTCTGAGTGAATGAACTGAGCAGAGAGTGGAGTGAGTTCCAAGTCAGTGAACAGCGCAGAGAGCAGAGTGAGTTCTGAGTGAGTTCCGAGTGAGTGAACTGAGCAGAGAGTGGAGTGAGTTCTGAGTGAGTGAACTGAGCGGAGAGTGGAGTGAGTTCTGAGTGAGTGAACTGAGCAGAGAGCGGAGTGAGTTCCGAGTGAGTGTACTGAGCAGAGAGTGGAGTGAGTTTTGAGTGAGTGAACACAGCAGAGAGCGGAGTGTGTTCAGAGTGAGTGAACTGAGCAGAGAGTGGAGTGAGTTCCGAGTGAGTGAACTGAGCAGAGAGTGGAGTGAGTTCCGAGTGAGTGAATTGAGCAGAGAGTGGAGTGTGTTCTGAGTGAGTTCTGAGTTAGTGAACGGCGCAGAGAGCAGAGTGAGTTCTGAGTAAGTTCCGAGTGATTTCCAAGTGAGTGAACTGAACAGAGAGTGGAGTGAGTTCTGAGTGAGTGAACTGAGCAGAGAGTGGAGTGAGTTTTGAGTGAGTGAACTGATCAGAGAGTGGAGTGAGTTCTGAGTGAGTGAACTGAGCAGAGAGTGGAGTGAGTTCTGAGTGAGTGAACTGAGCAGACAGTGGAGTGATTTCTGAGTGAGTGAACTGAGCAGAGAGTGGAGTGAGTTCTGAGTGAGTGAACTGCGCAGCGAGCAGAGTGTGTTCCGAGTGAGTTCCGAATGAGTGAACTGAGCAGAGAGCGGAGTGAGTTCCGAGTGAGTGTACTGAGCAGAGAGTGGATTGAGTTTTGAGTGAGTGAACTGAGCAGAGAGCGGAGTGAGTTCCGAGTGAGTGAACTGAGCAGAGAGTGGAGTGAGTTCCGAGTGAGTGAACTGAGCAGAGAGTGGAGTGAGTTCTGAGTGAGTTCTGATTGAGTGAACAGCGCAGAGAGCAGTGTGAGTTCTGAGTGAGTTCAGTGTCATTTCCGAGTGAGTGAACTGAGCAGAGAGTGGAGTGAGTTCCGAGTGAGTGTACTGAGCAGAGAGTGGAGTGAGTTTTGAGTGAGTGAACACAGCAGAGAGCGGAGTGTGTTCCGAGTGAGTGAACTGAGCAGAGAGCGGAGTGAGTTCCGAGTGAGTGAACTGAGCAGAGAGTGGAGTGAGTTCCGAGTGAGTGAACTGAGCAGAGAGTGGAGTGAGTTCCGAGTGAGTGAACTGAACAGAGAGTGGAGTGAGTTCTGAGTGAGTGAACTGAGCAGAGAGTGGAGTGAGTTCAGAGTGAGTGAACTGAGCAGAGAGTGGAGTGAGTTATCAGTGAGTGAACTGAGCATAGAGTGGAGTGAATTCCGAGTGCGTAAACTCAGCAGAGAGGGAAGTGTGTTCCAAGTGTGTGAACTGAGCAGAGAACGGAGTGAGTTCTGAGTGAGTGAACTGAGCTGAGCGCTGAGTGAGTTCTGTGTGTGTTTTGAGTGAGTGAACTGAGCAGAGAGTGGAGTGAGTTCCGAGAGAGTTTTGTGTGAGTCCTGAGTGAGTGAACTCAGCAGAGAGGGAAGTGTGTTCCGAGTGAGTTCTGAGTGAGTGAACTGAGCAGAGAGCTGAGTGAGTTCTGAGTGAGTGAACTGAGCAGAGAGCGGAGTGAGTTCCGAGTGAGTGTACTGAGCAGAGAGTGGAGTGAGTTTTGAGTGAGTGAACTCAGCAGAGAGCGGAGTTTTTTCCGAGTGAGTGAACTGAGCAGAGAGTGGAGTGAGTTCTGAGTGAGTGAACTGAGCAGAGAGTGGAGTGAGTTCTGAGTGATTGAACTGAGCAGAGAGCGGAGTGTGTTCCGAGTGAGTGAACTGCGCAGAGAGTGGAGTGAGTTCTGAGTGAGTGAACTGAGCAGAGAGTGGAGTGAGTTCTGAGTGAGTGAACTGAGCAGAGAGTGGAGTGAGTTCTGAGTGAGTGAACTGCGCAGAGAGCAGAGTGAGTTGTTAGTGATTTCTGAGTGAGTGAACTGAACAGAGAGTGTAGTGAGTTCCGAGTGAGTTAACTGAACAGAGAGCAGAGTGAGTTCTGAGTAAGTTCCGAGTGATTTCTGAGTGAGTGAACTGAACAGAGAGTGTAGTGAGTTCCGAGTGAGTTAACTGAGCAGAGAGTGGAGTGAGTTCTGAGTGAGTGAACTGCGCAGAGAGCAGAGTGAGTTGTTAGTGATTTCTGAGTGAGTGAACTGAACAGAGAGTGTAGTGAGTTCCGAGTGAGTTAACTGAACAGAGAGTAGAGTGAGTTCTGAGTGAGTGAACTGCGCAGAGAGCAGAGTGAGTTGTTAGTGAGTTCCGAGTGAGTGAACTGAGCAGAGAGTGGAGTGAGTTCCGAGTGAGTGTACTGAACAGAGAGTGGAGTGAGTTCTGAGTGAGTGAACTGAGCAGAGAGCGGAGTGAGTTCCGAGTGAGTGAACTGAGCAGAGAGTGGAGTGAGTTCTGAGTGAATGAACTGAGCAGAGAGTGGAGTGAGTTCCAAGTCAGTGAACAGCGCAGAGAGCAGAGTGAGTTCTGAGTGAGTTCCGAGTGAGTGAACTGAGCAGAGAGTGGAGTGAGTTCTGAGTGAGTGAACTGAGCGGAGAGTGGAGTGAGTTCTGAGTGAGTGAACTGAGCAGAGAGCGGAGTGAGGTCCGAGTGAGTGTACTGAGCAGAGAGTGGAGTGAGTTTTGAGTGAGTGAACACAGCAGAGAGCGGAGTGTGTTCCGAGTGAGTGAACTGAGCAGAGAGTGGAGTGAGTTCCGAGTGAGTGAACTGAGCAGAGAGTGGAGTGAGTTCCGAGTGAGTGAATTGAGCAGAGAGTGGAGTGTGTTCTGAGTGAGTTCTGAGTTAGTGAACGGCGCAGAGAGCAGAGTGAGTTCTGAGTAAGTTCCGAGTGATTTCCGAGTGAGTGAACTGAACAGAGAGTGTAGTGAGTTCCGAGTGAGTTAACTGAACAGAGAGTGGAGTGAGTTCTGAGTGAGTGAACTGAGCAGAGAGTGGAGTGAGTTTTGAGTGAGTGAACTGATCAGAGAGTGGAGTGAGTTCTGAGTGAGTGAACTGAGCAGACAGTGGAGTGATTTCTGAGTGAGTGAACTGAGCAGAGAGTGGAGTGAGTTCTGAGTGAGTGAACTGCGCAGCGAGCAGAGTGTGTTCTGAGTGATTTCCGAATGAGTGAACTGAGCAGAGAGCGGAGTGAGTTCCGAGTGAGTGTACTGAGCAGAGAGTGGAGTGAGTTTTGAGTGAGTGAACTGAGCAGAGAGCGGAGTGAGTTCCGAGTGAGTGAACTGAGCAGAGAGTGGAGTGAGTTCCGAGTGAGTGAATTTAGCAGAGAGTGGAGTGAGTTCTGAGTGAGTTCTGATTGAGTGAACAGCGCAGAGAGCAGAGTGAGTTCTGAGTGAGTTCCGTGTCATTTCCGAGTGAGTGAACTGAGCAGAGAGTGGAGTGAGTTCCGAGTGAGTGTACTGAGCAGAGAGTGGAGTGAGTTTTGAGTGAGTGAACACAGCAGAGAGCGGAGTGTGTTCCGAGTGAGTGAACTGAGCAGAGAGTGGAGTGAGTTCCGAGTGAGTGAACTGAGCAGAGAGTGGAGTGAGTTCCGAGTGAGTTAATTGAGCAGAGAGTGGAGTGTGTTCTGACTGAGTTCTGAGTTAGTGAACGGCGCAGAGAGCAGAGTGAGTTCTGAGTAAGTTCTGAGTGATTTCCGAGTGAGTGAACTGAACAGAGAGTGTAGTGAGTTCCGAGTGAGTTAACTGAACAGAGAGTGGAGTGAGTTCTGAGTGAGTGAACTGAGCAGAGAGTGGAGTGAGTTCTGAGTGAGTGAACTGAGCAGAGAGTGGAGTGAGTTCTGAGTGAGTGAACTGAGTAGACAGTGGAGTGATTTCTGAGTGAGTGAACTGAGCAGAGAGTGGAGTGAGTTCTGAGTGAGTGAACTGCGCAGCGAGCAGAGTGTGTTCTGAGTGAGTTCCGAATGAGTGAACTGAGCAGAGAGCGGAGTGAGTTCCGAGTGAGTGTACTGAGCAGAGAGTGGAGTGAGATTTGAGTGAGTGAACTGAGCAGAGAGCGGAGTGAGTTCCGAGTGAGTGAACTGAGCAGAGAGTGGAGTGAGTTCCGAATGAGTGAACTGAGCAGAGAGTGGAGTGAGTTCTGAGTGAGTTCTGATTGAGTGAACAGCGCAGAGAGCAGAGTGAGTTCAGAGTGAGTTCCGTGTCATTTCCGAGTGAGTGAACTGAGCAGTGAGTGGAGTGAGTTCCGAGTGAGTGAACTGAACAGAGAGTGGAGTGAGTTCAGAGTGAGTGAACTGCACAGAGAGCAGAGTGAGGTCTGAGTGAGTGAACTGAGCAGAGAGTGGAGTGAGTTCTGAGTGAGTGAACTGAGCAGAGAGTGGAGTGAGTTCCAAGTGAGTGAACTGAGCAGAGAGTGGAGTGAGTTCTGAGTGAGTGAACTGAGCAGAGAGTGGAGTGAATTCCGAGTGCGTGATCTCAGCAGAGAGGGAAGTGTGTTCAAAGTGAGTGAACTGAGCAGAGAACGGAGTGAGTTCTGAGTGAGTGAACTGAGCTGAGCGCTGAGTGAGTTCTGTGTGTGTTTTGAGTGAGTGAACTGAGCAGAGAGTGGAGTGAGTTCCGAGTGAGTTTTGTGTGAGTCCTGAGTGAGTGAACTCAGCAGAGAGGGAAGTGTGTTCCGAGTGAGTTCTGAGTGAGAGAACTGAGCAGAGAGCTGAGTGAGTTCTGAGTGAGTGAACTGAGCAGAGAGCGGAGTGAGTTCCGAGTGAGTGTACTGAGCAGAGAGTGGAGTGAGTTTTGAGTGAGTGAACTCAGCAGAGAGCGGAGTGTAATCCGAGAGAGTGAACTGAGCAGAGAGTGGAGTGAGTTCTGAGTGAGTGAACTGAGCAGAGAGCGAAGTGATTTCCGAGTGAGTTCCGAGTGAGTGAACTGAGCAGAGAGTGGAGTGAGTTCCGAGTGAGTGAATTGAGCAGAGAGTGGAGTGCGTTCTGAGTGAGTTCTGAGTGAGTGAACGGCGCAGAGAGCAGAGTGAGTTCTGAGTAAGTTCCGAGTGATTTCTGAGTGAGTGAACTGAACAGAGAGTGTAGTGAGTTCCGAGTGAGTTAACTGAACAGAGAGTGGAGTGAGTTCCGAGTGAGTGAACTGCGCAGAGAGCAGAGTGAGTTGTGAGTGAGTTCCGGGTGAGTGAACTGAGCAGAGAGTGGAGTGAGTTCCGAGTGAGTGTACTGAACAGAGAGTGGAGTGAGTTCTGAGTGAGTGAACTGAGCAGAGAGCGGAGTGAGTTCCGAGTGAGTGAACTGAGCAGAGAGTGGAGTGAGTTCTGAGTGAATGAACTGAGCAGAGAGTGGAGTGAGTTCCAAGTCAGTGAACAGCGCAGCGAGCAGAGTGAGTTCTGAGTGAGTTCCGAGTGAGTGAACTGAGCAGAGAGTGGAGTGAGTTCTGAGTGAGTGAACTGAGCGGAGAGTGGAGTGAGTTCTGAGTGAGTGAACTGAGCAGCGAGCGGAGTGAGTTCCGAGTGAGTGTACTGAGCAGAGAGTGGAGTGAGTTCCAAGTCAGTGAACAGCGCAGAGAGCAGAGTGAGTTCTGAGTGAGTTCCGAGTGAGTGAACTGAGCAGAGAGTGGAGTGAGTTCTGAGTGAGTGAACTGAGCGGAGAGTGGAGTGAGTTCTGAGTGAGTGAACTGAGCAGAGAGCGGAGTGAGTTCCGAGTGAGTGTACTGAGCAGAGAGTGGAGTGAGTTTTGAGTGAGTGAACACAGCAGAGAGCGGAGTGTGTTCAGAGTGAGTGAACTGAGCAGAGAGTGGAGTGAGTTCCGAGTGAGTGAACTGAGCAGAGAGTGGAGTGAGTTCCGAGTGAGTGAATTGAGCAGAGAGTGGAGTGTGTTCTGAGTGAGTTCTGAGTTAGTGAACGGCGCAGAGAGCAGAGTGAGTTCTGAGTAAGTTCCGAGTGATTTCCAAGTGAGTGAACTGAACAGAGAGTGAAGTGAGTTCCGAGTGAGTTAACTGAACAGAGAGTGGAGTGAGTTCTGAGTGAGTGAACTGAGCAGAGAGTGGAGTGAGTTTTGAGTGAGTGAACTGATCAGAGAGTGGAGTGAGTTCTGAGTGAGTGAACTGAGCAGAGAGTGGAGTGAGTTCTGAGTGAGTGAACTGAGCAGACAGTGGAGTGATTTCTGAGTGAGTGAACTGAGCAGAGAGTGGAGTGAGTTCTGAGTGAGTGAACTGCGCAGCGAGCAGAGTGTGTTCCGAGTGAGTTCCGAATGAGTGAACTGAGCAGAGAGCGGAGTGAGTTCTGAGTGAGTTCCGAGTGAGTGAACTGAGCAGAGAGTGGAGTGAGTTCTGAGTGAGTGAACTGAGCGGAGAGTGGAGTGAGTTCTGAGTGAGTGAACTGAGCAGAGAGCGGAGTGAGGTCCGAGTGAGTGTACTGAGCAGAGAGTGGAGTGAGTTTTGAGTGAGTGAACACAGCAGAGAGCGGAGTGTGTTCCGAGTGAGTGAACTGAGCAGAGAGTGGAGTGAGTTCCGAGTGAGTGAACTGAGCAGAGAGTGGAGTGAGTTCCGAGTGAGTGAATTGAGCAGAGAGTGGAGTGTGTTCTGAGTGAGTTCTGAGTTAGTGAACGGCGCAGAGAGCAGAGTGAGTTCTGAGTAAGTTCCGAGTGATTTCCGAGTGAGTGAACTGAACAGAGAGTGTAGTGAGTTCCGAGTGAGTTAACTGAACAGAGAGTGGAGTGAGTTCTGAGTGAGTGAACTGAGCAGAGAGTGGAGTGAGTTTTGAGTGAGTGAACTGATCAGAGAGTGGAGTGAGTTCTGAGTGAGTGAACTGAGCAGACAGTGGAGTGATTTCTGAGTGAGTGAACTGAGCAGAGAGTGGAGTGAGTTCTGAGTGAGTGAACTGCGCAGCGAGCAGAGTGTGTTCTGAGTGATTTCCGAATGAGTGAACTGAGCAGAGAGCGGAGTGAGTTCCGAGTGAGTGTACTGAGCAGAGAGTGGAGTGAGTTTTGAGTGAGTGAACTGAGCAGAGAGCGGAGTGAGTTCCGAGTGAGTGAACTGAGCAGAGAGTGGAGTGAGTTCCGAGTGAGTGAATTTAGCAGAGAGTGGAGTGAGTTCTGAGTGAGTTCTGATTGAGTGAACAGCGCAGAGAGCAGAGTGAGTTCTGAGTGAGTTCCGTGTCATTTCCGAGTGAGTGAACTGAGCAGAGAGTGGAGTGAGTTCCGAGTGAGTGTACTGAGCAGAGAGTGGAGTGAGTTTTGAGTGAGTGAACACAGCAGAGAGCGGAGTGTGTTCCGAGTGAGTGAACTGAGCAGAGAGTGGAGTGAGTTCCGAGTGAGTGAACTGAGCAGAGAGTGGAGTGAGTTCCGAGTGAGTTAATTGAGCAGAGAGTGGAGTGTGTTCTGACTGAGTTCTGAGTTAGTGAACGGCGCAGAGAGCAGAGTGAGTTCTGAGTAAGTTCTGAGTGATTTCCGAGTGAGTGAACTGAACAGAGAGTGTAGTGAGTTCCGAGTGAGTTAACTGAACAGAGAGTGGAGTGAGTTCTGAGTGAGTGAACTGAGCAGAGAGTGGAGTGAGTTCTGAGTGAGTGAACTGAGCAGAGAGTGGAGTGAGTTCTGAGTGAGTGAACTGAGTAGACAGTGGAGTGATTTCTGAGTGAGTGAACTGAGCAGAGAGTGGAGTGAGTTCTGAGTGAGTGAACTGCGCAGCGAGCAGAGTGTGTTCTGAGTGAGTTCCGAATGAGTGAACTGAGCAGAGAGCGGAGTGAGTTCCGAGTGAGTGTACTGAGCAGAGAGTGGAGTGAGTTTTGAGTGAGTGAACTGAGCAGAGAGCGGAGTGAGTTCCGAGTGAGTGAACTGAGCAGAGAGTGGAGTGAGTTCCGAATGAGTGAACTGAGCAGAGAGTGGAGTGAGTTCTGAGTGAGTTCTGATTGAGTGAACAGCGCAGAGAGCAGAGTGAGTTCAGAGTGAGTTCCGTGTCATTTCCGAGTGAGTGAACTGAGCAGTGAGTGGAGTGAGTTCCGAGTGAGTGAACTGAACAGAGAGTGGAGTGAGTTCAGAGTGAGTGAACTGCACAGAGAGCAGAGTGAGGTCTGAGTGAGTGAACTGAGCAGAGAGTGGAGTGAGTTCTGAGTGAGTGAACTGAGCAGAGAGTGGAGTGAGTTCCAAGTGAGTGAACTGAGCAGAGAGTGGAGTGAGTTCTGAGTGAGTGAACTGAGCAGAGAGTGGAGTGAATTCCGAGTGCGTGATCTCAGCAGAGAGGGAAGTGTGTTCAAAGTGAGTGAACTGAGCAGAGAACGGAGTGAGTTCTGAGTGAGTGAACTGAGCTGAGCGCTGAGTGAGTTCTGTGTGTGTTTTGAGTGAGTGAACTGAGCAGAGAGTGGAGTGAGTTCCGAGTGAGTTTTGTGTGAGTCCTGAGTGAGTGAACTCAGCAGAGAGGGAAGTGTGTTCCGAGTGAGTTCTGAGTGAGAGAACTGAGCAGAGAGCTGAGTGAGTTCTGAGTGAGTGAACTGAGCAGAGAGCGGAGTGAGTTCCGAGTGAGTGTACTGAGCAGAGAGTGGAGTGAGTTTTGAGTGAGTGAACTCAGCAGAGAGCGGAGTGTAATCCGAGAGAGTGAACTGAGCAGAGAGTGGAGTGAGTTCTGAGTGAGTGAACTGAGCAGAGAGCGAAGTGATTTCCGAGTGAGTTCCGAGTGAGTGAACTGAGCAGAGAGTGGAGTGAGTTCCGAGTGAGTGAATTGAGCAGAGAGTGGAGTGCGTTCTGAGTGAGTTCTGAGTGAGTGAACGGCGCAGAGAGCAGAGTGAGTTCTGAGTAAGTTCCGAGTGATTTCTGAGTGAGTGAACTGAACAGAGAGTGTAGTGAGTTCCGAGTGAGTTAACTGAACAGAGAGTGGAGTGAGTTCCGAGTGAGTGAACTGCGCAGAGAGCAGAGTGAGTTGTGAGTGAGTTCCGGGTGAGTGAACTGAGCAGAGAGTGGAGTGAGTTCCGAGTGAGTGTACTGAACAGAGAGTGGAGTGAGTTCTGAGTGAGTGAACTGAGCAGAGAGCGGAGTGAGTTCCGAGTGAGTGAACTGAGCAGAGAGTGGAGTGAGTTCTGAGTGAATGAACTGAGCAGAGAGTGGAGTGAGTTCCAAGTCAGTGAACAGCGCAGCGAGCAGAGTGAGTTCTGAGTGAGTTCCGAGTGAGTGAACTGAGCAGAGAGTGGAGTGAGTTCTGAGTGAGTGAACTGAGCGGAGAGTGGAGTGAGTTCTGAGTGAGTGAACTGAGCAGCGAGCGGAGTGAGTTCCGAGTGAGTGTACTGAGCAGAGAGTGGAGTGAGTTCCAAGTCAGTGAACAGCGCAGAGAGCAGAGTGAGTTCTGAGTGAGTTCCGAGTGAGTGAACTGAGCAGAGAGTGGAGTGAGTTCTGAGTGAGTGAACTGAGCGGAGAGTGGAGTGAGTTCTGAGTGAGTGAACTGAGCAGAGAGCGGAGTGAGTTCCGAGTGAGTGTACTGAGCAGAGAGTGGAGTGAGTTTTGAGTGAGTGAACACAGCAGAGAGCGGAGTGTGTTCAGAGTGAGTGAACTGAGCAGAGAGTGGAGTGAGTTCCGAGTGAGTGAACTGAGCAGAGAGTGGAGTGAGTTCCGAGTGAGTGAATTGAGCAGAGAGTGGAGTGTGTTCTGAGTGAGTTCTGAGTTAGTGAACGGCGCAGAGAGCAGAGTGAGTTCTGAGTAAGTTCCGAGTGATTTCCAAGTGAGTGAACTGAACAGAGAGTGAAGTGAGTTCCGAGTGAGTTAACTGAACAGAGAGTGGAGTGAGTTCTGAGTGAGTGAACTGAGCAGAGAGTGGAGTGAGTTTTGAGTGAGTGAACTGATCAGAGAGTGGAGTGAGTTCTGAGTGAGTGAACTGAGCAGAGAGTGGAGTGAGTTCTGAGTGAGTGAACTGAGCAGACAGTGGAGTGATTTCTGAGTGAGTGAACTGAGCAGAGAGTGGAGTGAGTTCTGAGTGAGTGAACTGCGCAGCGAGCAGAGTGTGTTCCGAGTGAGTTCCGAATGAGTGAACTGAGCAGAGAGCGGAGTGAGTTCCGAGTGAGTGTACTGAGCAGAGAGTGGATTGAGTTTTGAGTGAGTGAACTGAGCAGAGAGCGGAGTGAGTTCCGAGTGAGTGAACTGAGCAGAGAGTGGAGTGAGTTCCGAGTGAGTGAACTGAGCAGAGAGTGGAGTGAGTTCTGAGTGAGTTCTGATTGAGTGAACAGCGCAGAGAGCAGAGTGAGTTCTGAGTGAGTTCAGTGTCATTTCCGAGTGAGTGAACTGAGCAGAGAGTGGAGTGAGTTCCGAGTGAGTGTACTGAGCAGAGAGTGGAGTGAGTTTTGAGTGAGTGAACACAGCAGAGAGCGGAGTGTGTTCCGAGTGAGTGAACTGAGCAGAGAGTGGAGTGAGTTCCGAGTGAGTGAACTGAGCAGAGAGTGGAGTGAGTTCCGAGTGAGTTAATTGAGCAGAGAGTGGAGTGTGTTCTGACTGAGTTCTGAGTTAGTGAACAGCGCAGAGAGCAGAGTGAGTTCTGAGTGAGTTCCGTGTCATTTCCGAGTGAGTGAACTGAGCAGAGAGTGGAGTGAGTTCTGAGTGAGTGAACTGAGCAGAGAGTGGAGTGAGTTCAGAGTGAGTGAACTGCACAGAGAGCAGAGTGGGTTCTGAGTGAGTGAACTGAGCAGAGAGTGGAGTGAGTTCTGAGTGAGTGAACTGAGCAGAGAGTGGAGTGAGTTATCAGTGAGTGAACTGAGCATAGAGTGGAGTGAATTCCGAGTGCGTGAACTCAGCAGAGAGGGAAGTGTGTTCCAAGTGAGTGAACTGAGCAGAGAACGGAGTGAGTTCTGAGTGAGTGAACTGAGCTGAGCGCTGAGTGAGTTCTGTGTGTGTTTTGAGTGAGTGAACTGAGCAGAGAGTGGAGTGAGTTCCGAGTGAGTTTTGTGTGAGTCCTGAGTGAGTGAACTCAGCAGAGAGGGAAGTGTGTTCCGAGTGAGTTCTGAGTGAGTGAACTGAGCAGAGAGCTGAGTGAGTTCTGAGTGAGTGAACTGAGCAGAGAGCGGAGTGAGTTCCGAGTGAGTGTACTGAGCAGAGAGTGGAGTGAGTTTTGAGTGAGTGAACTCAGCAGAGAGCGGAGTGTCTTCCGAGTGAGTGAACTGAGCAGAGAGTGGAGTGAGTTCTGAGTGAGTGAACTGAGCAGAGAGTGGAGTGAGTTCTGAGTGAGTGAACTGAGCAGAGAGCGGAATGATTTCCGAGTGAGTTGCGAGTGAGTGAACTGAGCAGAGAGTGGAGTGAGTTCCGAGTGAGTGAATTGAGCAGAGAGTGGAGTGCGTTCTGAGTGAGTTCTGAGTGAGTGAACAGCGCAGAGAGCAGAGTGAGTTCTGAGTAAGTTCCGAGTGATTTCTGAGTGAGTGAACTGAACAGAGAGTGTAGTGAGTTCCGAGTGAGTTAACTGAACAGAGAGTGGAGTGAGTTCCGAGTGAGTGAACTGCGCAGAGAGCAGAGTGAGTTGTTAGTGAGTTCCGAGTGAGTGAACTGAGCAGAGAGTGGAGTGAGTTCAGAGTGAGTGAACTGAGCAGAGAGTGGAGTGAGTTCTGAGTGAGTGAACTGAGCAGAGAGTAGAGTGAGTTCTGAGTGAGTTCCGAGTGAGTGAACTGAGCAGAGAGTGGAGTGAGTTCCGAGTGAGTGTACTGAACAGAGAGTGGAGTGAGTTCCGAGTGAGTGAACTGAGCAGAGAGCGGAGTGAGTTCCGAGTGAGTGAACTGAGCAGAGAGTGGAGTGAGTTCTGAGTGAATGAACTGAGCAGAGAGTGGAGTGAGTTCCAAGTCAGTGAACAGCGCAGAGAGCAGAGTGAGTTCTGAGTGAGTTCCGAGTGAGAGAACTGAGCAGAGAGTGGAGTGAGTTCTGAGTGAGTGAACTGAGCGGAGAGTGGAGTGAGTTCTGAGTGAGTGAACTGAGCAGAGAGTGGAGTGAGTTCCGAGTGAGTGTACTGAGCAGAGAGTGGAGTGAGTTTTGAGTGAGTGAACACAGCAGAGAGCGGAGTGTGTTCCGAGTGAGTGAACTGAGCAGAGAGCGAAGTGATTTCCGAGTGAGTTCCGAGTGAGTGAACTGAGCAGAGAGTGGAGTGAGTTCCGAGTGAGTGAATTGAGCAGAGAGTGGAGTGCGTTCTGAGTGAGTTCTGAGTGAGTGAACGGCGCAGAGAGCAGAGTGAGTTCTGAGTAAGTTCCGAGTGATTTCTGAGTGAGTGAACTGAACAGAGAGTGTAGTGAGTTCCGAGTGAGTTAACTGAACAGAGAGTGGAGTGAGTTCCGAGTGAGTGAACTGCGCAGAGAGCAGAGTGAGTTGTGAGTGAGTTCCGGGTGAGTGAACTGAGCAGAGAGTGGAGTGAGTTCCGAGTGAGTGTACTGAACAGAGAGTGGAGTGAGTTCTGAGTGAGTGAACTGAGCAGAGAGCGGAGTGAGTTCCGAGTGAGTGAACTGAGCAGAGAGTGGAGTGAGTTCTGAGTGAATGAACTGAGCAGAGAGTGGAGTGAGTTCCAAGTCAGTGAACAGCGCAGCGAGCAGAGTGAGTTCTGAGTGAGTTCCGAGTGAGTGAACTGAGCAGAGAGTGGAGTGAGTTCTGAGTGAGTGAACTGAGCGGAGAGTGGAGTGAGTTCTGAGTGAGTGAACTGAGCAGAGAGCGGAGTGAGTTCCGAGTGAGTGTACTGAGCAGAGAGTGGAGTGAGTTCCAAGTCAGTGAACAGCGCAGAGAGCAGAGTGAGTTCTGAGTGAGTTCCGAGTGAGTGAACTGAGCAGAGAGTGGAGTGAGTTCTGAGTGAGTGAACTGAGCGGAGAGTGGAGTGAGTTCTGAGTGAGTGAACTGAGCAGAGAGCGGAGTGAGTTCCGAGTGAGTGTACTGAGCAGAGAGTGGAGTGAGTTTTGAGTGAGTGAACACAGCAGAGAGCGGAGTGTGTTCAGAGTGAGTGAACTGAGCAGAGAGTGGAGTGAGTTCCGAGTGAGTGAACTGAGCAGAGAGTGGAGTGAGTTCCGAGTGAGTGAATTGAGCAGAGAGTGGAGTGTGTTCTGAGTGAGTTCTGAGTTAGTGAACGGCGCAGAGAGCAGAGTGAGTTCTGAGTAAGTTCCGAGTGATTTCCAAGTGAGTGAACTGAACAGAGAGTGAAGTGAGTTCCGAGTGAGTTAACTGAACAGAGAGTGGAGTGAGTTCTGAGTGAGTGAACTGAGCAGAGAGTGGAGTGAGTTTTGAGTGAGTGAACTGATCAGAGAGTGGAGTGAGTTCTGAGTGAGTGAACTGAGCAGAGAGTGGAGTGAGTTCTGAGTGAGTGAACTGAGCAGACAGTGGAGTGATTTCTGAGTGAGTGAACTGAGCAGAGAGTGGAGTGAGTTCTGAGTGAGTGAACTGCGCAGCGAGCAGAGTGTGTTCCGAGTGAGTTCCGAATGAGTGAACTGAGCAGAGAGCGGAGTGAGTTCCGAGTGAGTGTACTGAGCAGAGAGTGGATTGAGTTTTGAGTGAGTGAACTGAGCAGAGAGCGGAGTGAGTTCCGAGTGAGTGAACTGAGCAGAGAGTGGAGTGAGTTCCGAGTGAGTGAACTGAGCAGAGAGTGGAGTGAGTTCTGAGTGAGTTCTGATTGAGTGAACAGCGCAGAGAGCAGAGTGAGTTCTGAGTGAGTTCAGTGTCATTTCCGAGTGAGTGAACTGAGCAGAGAGTGGAGTGAGTTCCGAGTGAGTGTACTGAGCAGAGAGTGGAGTGAGTTTTGAGTGAGTGAACACAGCAGAGAGCGGAGTGTGTTCCGAGTGAGTGAACTGAGCAGAGAGTGGAGTGAGTTCCGAGTGAGTGAACTGAGCAGAGAGTGGAGTGAGTTCCGAGTGAGTTAATTGAGCAGAGAGTGGAGTGTGTTCTGACTGAGTTCTGAGTTAGTGAACGGCGCAGAGAGCAGAGTGAGTTCTGAGTGAGTGAACTGAGCAGAGATCAGAGTGAGTTCCGAGTGAGTTAACTGAACAGAGAGTGGAGTGAGTTCTGAGTGAGTGAACTGAGCAGAGAGTGGAGTGAGTTTTGAGTGAGTGAACTGATCAGAGAGTGGAGTGAGTTCTGAGTGAGTGAACTGAGCAGAGAGTGGAGTGAGTTCTGAGTGAGTGAACTGAGTAGACAGTGGAGTGATTTCTGAGTGAGTGAACTGAGCAGAGAGTGGAGTGAGTTCTGAGTGAGTGAACTGCGCAGCGAGCAGAGTGTGTTCTGAGTGAGTTCCTAATGAGTGAACTGAGCAGAGAGCGGAGTGAGTTCCGAGTGAGTGTACTGAGCAGAGAGTGGAGTGAGTTTTGAGTGAGTGAACTGAGCAGAGAGCGGAGTGAGTTCCGAGTGAGTGAACTGAGCAGAGAGTGGAGTGAGTTCCGAGTGAGTGAACTGAGCAGAGAGTGGAGTGAGTTCTGAGTGAGTTCCGAGTGAGTGAACTGAGCAGAGAGTGGAGTGAGTTCCGAGTGAGTGAATTGAGCAGAGAGTGGAGTGCGTTCTGAGTGAGTTCTGAGTGAGTGAACGGCGCAGAGAGCAGAGTGAGTTCTGAGTAAGTTCCGAGTGATTTCTGAGTGAGTGAACTGAACAGAGAGTGTAGTGAGTTCCGAGTGAGTTAACTGAACAGAGAGTGGAGTGAGTTCCGAGTGAGTGAACTGCGCAGAGAGCAGAGTGAGTTGTGAGTGAGTTCCGGGTGAGTGAACTGAGCAGAGAGTGGAGTGAGTTCCGAGTGAGTGTACTGAACAGAGAGTGGAGTGAGTTCTGAGTGAGTGAACTGAGCAGAGAGCGGAGTGAGTTCCGAGTGAGTGAACTGAGCAGAGAGTGGAGTGAGTTCTGAGTGAATGAACTGAGCAGAGAGTGGAGTGAGTTCCAAGTCAGTGAACAGCGCAGCGAGCAGAGTGAGTTCTGAGTGAGTTCCGAGTGAGTGAACTGAGCAGAGAGTGGAGTGAGTTCTGAGTGAGTGAACTGAGCGGAGAGTGGAGTGAGTTCTGAGTGAGTGAACTGAGCAGAGAGCGGAGTGAGTTCCGAGTGAGTGTACTGAGCAGAGAGTGGAGTGAGTTCCAAGTCAGTGAACAGCGCAGAGAGCAGAGTGAGTTCTGAGTGAGTTCCGAGTGAGTGAACTGAGCAGAGAGTGGAGTGAGTTCTGAGTGAGTGAACTGAGCGGAGAGTGGAGTGAGTTCTGAGTGAGTGAACTGAGCAGAGAGCGGAGTGAGTTCCGAGTGAGTGTACTGAGCAGAGAGTGGAGTGAGTTTTGAGTGAGTGAACACAGCAGAGAGCGGAGTGTGTTCAGAGTGAGTGAACTGAGCAGAGAGTGGAGTGAGTTCCGAGTGAGTGAACTGAGCAGAGAGTGGAGTGAGTTCCGAGTGAGTGAATTGAGCAGAGAGTGGAGTGTGTTCTGAGTGAGTTCTGAGTTAGTGAACGGCGCAGAGAGCAGAGTGAGTTCTGAGTAAGTTCCGAGTGATTTCCAAGTGAGTGAACTGAACAGAGAGTGAAGTGAGTTCCGAGTGAGTTAACTGAACAGAGAGTGGAGTGAGTTCTGAGTGAGTGAACTGAGCAGAGAGTGGAGTGAGTTTTGAGTGAGTGAACTGATCAGAGAGTGGAGTGAGTTCTGAGTGAGTGAACTGAGCAGAGAGTGGAGTGAGTTCTGAGTGAGTGAACTGAGCAGACAGTGGAGTGATTTCTGAGTGAGTGAACTGAGCAGAGAGTGGAGTGAGTTCTGAGTGAGTGAACTGCGCAGCGAGCAGAGTGTGTTCCGAGTGAGTTCCGAATGAGTGAACTGAGCAGAGAGCGGAGTGAGTTCCGAGTGAGTGTACTGAGCAGAGAGTGGATTGAGTTTTGAGTGAGTGAACTGAGCAGAGAGCGGAGTGAGTTCCGAGTGAGTGAACTGAGCAGAGAGTGGAGTGAGTTCCGAGTGAGTGAACTGAGCAGAGAGTGGAGTGAGTTCTGAGTGAGTTCTGATTGAGTGAACAGCGCAGAGAGCAGAGTGAGTTCTGAGTGAGTTCAGTGTCATTTCCGAGTGAGTGAACTGAGCAGAGAGTGGAGTGAGTTCCGAGTGAGTGTACTGAGCAGAGAGTGGAGTGAGTTTTGAGTGAGTGAACACAGCAGAGAGCGGAGTGTGTTCCGAGTGAGTGAACTGAGCAGAGAGTGGAGTGAGTTCCGAGTGAGTGAACTGAGCAGAGAGTGGAGTGAGTTCCGAGTGAGTTAATTGAGCAGAGAGTGGAGTGTGTTCTGACTGAGTTCTGAGTTAGTGAACGGCGCAGAGAGCAGAGTGAGTTCTGAGTGAGTGAACTGAGCAGAGATCAGAGTGAGTTCCGAGTGAGTTAACTGAACAGAGAGTGGAGTGAGTTCTGAGTGAGTGAACTGAGCAGAGAGTGGAGTGAGTTTTGAGTGAGTGAACTGATCAGAGAGTGGAGTGAGTTCTGAGTGAGTGAACTGAGCAGAGAGTGGAGTGAGTTCTGAGTGAGTGAACTGAGTAGACAGTGGAGTGATTTCTGAGTGAGTGAACTGAGCAGAGAGTGGAGTGAGTTCTGAGTGAGTGAACTGCGCAGCGAGCAGAGTGTGTTCTGAGTGAGTTCCTAATGAGTGAACTGAGCAGAGAGCGGAGTGAGTTCCGAGTGAGTGTACTGAGCAGAGAGTGGAGTGAGTTTTGAGTGAGTGAACTGAGCAGAGAGCGGAGTGAGTTCCGAGTGAGTGAACTGAGCAGAGAGTGGAGTGAGTTCCGAGTGAGTGAACTGAGCAGAGAGTGGAGTGAGTTCTGAGTGAGTTCTGATTGAGTGAACAGCGCAGAGAGCAGAGTGAGTTCTGAGTGAGTTCCGTGTCATTTCCGAGTGAGTGAACTGAGCAGAGAGTGGAGTGAGTTCTGAGTGAGTGAACTGAGCAGAGAGTGGAGTGAGTTCAGAGTGAGTGAACTGCACAGAGAGCAGAGTGGGTTCTGAGTGAGTGAACTGAGCAGAGAGTGGAGTGAGTTCTGAGTGAGTGAACTGAGCAGAGAGTGGAGTGAGTTATCAGTGAGTGAACTGAGCATAGAGTGGAGTGAATTCCGAGTGCGTGAACTCAGCAGAGAGGGAAGTGTGTTCCAAGTGAGTGAACTGAGCAGAGAACGGAGTGAGTTCTGAGTGAGTGAACTGAGCTGAGCGCTGAGTGAGTTCTGTGTGTGTTTTGAGTGAGTGAACTGAGCAGAGAGTGGAGTGAGTTCCGAGTGAGTTTTGTGTGAGTCCTGAGTGAGTGAACTCAGCAGAGAGGGAAGTGTGTTCCGAGTGAGTTCTGAGTGAGTGAACTGAGCAGAGAGCTGAGTGAGTTCTGAGTGAGTGAACTGAGCAGAGAGCGGAGTGAGTTCCGAGTGAGTGTACTGAGCAGAGAGTGGAGTGAGTTTTGAGTGAGTGAACTCAGCAGAGAGCGGAGTGTGTTCCGAGTGAGTGAACTGAGCAGAGAGTGGAGTGAGTTCTGAGTGAGTGAACTGAGCAGAGAGTGGAGTGAGTTCTGAGTGAGTGAACTGAGCAGAGAGCGGAATGATTTCCGAGTGAGTTCCGAGTGAGTGAACTGAGCAGAGAGTGGAGTGAGTTCCGAGTGAGTGAATTGAGCAGAGAGTG
>NC_133134.1:59108301-59110801 GCF_048418815.1 Hemitrygon akajei | reverse complement strand
CCACTACACCTCCAATCTTTGTATCATCAGCAAATTTGCTGATCCTATTTACCACATTATCATCCAGATCATTGATATAGATGACAAATAACAATGGACCCAGCACCGATCCCTGTGGCTCTCCACTAGTCACAGGCCTCCACTCAAAGAAGCAATCCTCCACTACTACTCTCTGGTTTCTCCCATTGAGCCAATGTCTAATCCAATTTACTACCTCACCATGTATACCTAGCGACTGAATCTTCCTAACTAACCGCCCATGCGGGACCTTGTCAAAGGCCTTACTGAAGTCCATGTAGACAACATCCACTGCCTTCCCTTCATCCACTTTCCTGGTAACCTCCCCAAAAAACTCTAATAGATTTGTTAAACATGACCTACCATGCATAAAGCCATGTTGAGTCTCCCTAATAAGTCCCTGTCTATCTAAATACTTGTAGATCCTATCTCTTAGTACTCCTTCCAATACTTTACCTACTACTGTGGTCAATCTTACTGGCCTATAATTTCCATGATTACTTTTCGAGCCTTCAGATCCCACTTGGGTCGGGAATTCTAAAGATTCACCACTTTCTTGGATGAAGGAATTCCTCATTGATCTACTGAATGTCTGAGACAAGTCAAGGTCCTTCAGCTAGAAAGTGTTAAGCTGTTAAAGGCTAGAAGCAGGTGGAGCCTAGATGAGGCTTTAATTCAACAGAATTGTATTTCATGATGAGCTAGGCTCAAGATATTCATATCTTCCCAAGCTGGTTTCTTCTTTGTAGAGAAGAAGGATGGGTCGCTTCGTCCCTTGGTAATCAATACCGAGGCCTAAATAATATAACAGTTAAAAATAAGTACCTACTACCCCTCATTAACTCGGCATTTGAACCACTTCATGGAGCCACCGTCTTCTGGAAGTTGGACCTTTGTAACGCCTACCATCTAGTCAGGATGAGAGGGGGAGACGAGTGGAAGATGGCCTTTAATATACCTTTGGGCTACTTCAAATACTTGGTCATGCCGTTTGGCCTCACCGATGCCCCCGCCATTTTTCAAGCCCTAATCAATGAGGTGCTGAGGGACTTTATTAATCGCTTTGTGTTCGTCTACCTAGATGATATCTTAATATTTTCTAGCAGCCCCCAGAAACACATTCACCATGTCCGTCTAGTCCTACAGAGACTGTGGGAGAAAAAGTTATTTGTGAAGGCGGAGAAGGGTGAATTCCACGTCCCTTCGGTCAGCTTCCTGGGCTACATCATCGAGACTGAGCAGGTGAGGGCAGATCCTGAGAAGATCCAGGCGGTAGAAGAATGGCCCAGATCCATGACCCACAAGCAACTTCGGCGGTTTTTGGGGATTGCAAACTTTTATCGCCGATTTATCAGGGATTCCAGTCGGGTGGCAGCACCCCTTACCCGACTTGCCTCGCCTACAACATCTTTTAGTTGGGACTCTGAGGCTGATTTGGCATTCAGAGGCAGTTCACAACTGCTCCCATCCTGGTCCAACCGGACCCCTCCCGTCAATTCATCGTCGAGGTGGACGCCTCTGACTCTGGAATAGGAGCAGTCCTGTCCCAGTGATCAAGTCCGGACAAGAAGCTTCATCCCTGTGCTTTCTTTTCTCGCCGACTGTCACCCGCCGAGTGGAATTACGACGTGGGGAATCGGGAGCTACTGGCGGTCAAGCTAGCATTGGAGGAGTGGATGCACTGGCTGGAGGGGGTAGAACACCCGTTTATTGTTTGGACTGATCATAAGAACCTGGGATATATTTAGACTGCCAAACATTTGAACTCCCACCAGGCCTGTTGGGCATTATTTTTTGGACGGTTCAAGTTTTCTATCACATAACGTCCAGGGTCCATGAACAGGAAGCCGGACGCGTTATCCCGCCAGTACAATTCCAAGGAGGACACTTCCAGCCCAGAGACCATCCTCCCACCATCCTGTGTGGTGGTACCCTCACTTGGGAGATTGAGTCCATAGTAAAGGAAGCCCAACAGGATGACCCTGACCCTGGCAATGGACCCACCGATCTCCTTTTTGTGCCTGATTCTGTCAGATCTCAGGTCGTCTGGGGAGGGCACACATCTCGGTTTGCCTGCCACCCCGGGAGTGATTGGACCCTGGCTCCCCTGAAAAGACACTTTTGGTGGCCATCCATGGAGGCGGATACCCATTCCTATGTCTCTGCATGTTCCGTCTGTGCCTGTGGAAAGGCCTCCCATTGGCCACCTGCAGGATTACTTTGTCCCCCACCTGTCCCTGGTCGCACATTGTTACAGACGTCGTCACCGGTCTACCTGTTCCCACGGAAACACCACTGTCCTCACCGTGGTATACTGGTTCTCCAAGACGGTGAACTTTGTAGCACTCCCTAAGCTCCCTTTTGCTCAGGACACTGCAGACCTTCTCATCCGCCACGTCTTCGGCCTCCACGGAATTCCCGCGGACGTCATCTCCAATCGAGGACTACGTACGAGGCAGAAGGAGCTCACCATCTCAGGAAT